>NW_017307403.1:147556-153209 GCF_000935625.1 Nanorana parkeri | reverse complement strand
GAAGCAGCTTAAAAATATATGTTCTGTGTGCTCTGCTGCCATCAGGGGGGCAGGGCTGATACTCACGTAAGTGACCTGGGTTGCCTGCGGGGCCTGGGCCCTTACCAGGGGCGGCATGGCAGAGGTGAAGAACCATGGACGGAACTACCAGTGGCGGATAAGGCCAGCATAGCCAGTGTGGTGGCAGGTAAGCCCAGCAGCGGCAGGTAAGAGGAGCTATGTGTGCAGGGAAAGGGATCCCAACTAGCCCACCTGAGACCCTGCAGAGCCCACCATAGAGAGTCTCAGATGGGCTGCGCAGGATCTAGGGTGGGCTCTGCAGGGTACTCTCAGGTGGGCTGTGTGGTGTCTCTGGTATGCAAAGTCCTGAGTCCAATTCATATACTGTTCTGCATTGCTGTATAATGTATTGCAGGGATTTGTAGTCCCCCTACAGCCGCTGCCATTCTGCATTAGAGTGTATGCTCCTCTCACAGAAACTAATGTGACTGGCTCAGTGTTCTCTGTACAGCACTGTGGTATATGTCAAACCTATATAAATGTATAATAATAGTGTGAGACTGTGCGGGAACATTAGAGTGTAAGCTCCTCTGGTGCAGAGACCGCCAGGGGGGTTAGCGGCCAATGAGATCCATTCCAGCTCCCCTCATGGGAGGGGGGGGGGGGTTGCCCAAGATAAAATCTGGCACCAGGGCCCTTTGTTCCTTAGGTCCGACACTGTGAACAGCAACAAGCTGGTGGTGAATGCTGAGCTGGAGGTGAAGAAGCTGTGAGTAATGGTCAGGAAGCTGAAGAAGCAAATCGAGCTCCGGAACCGAGCCAGCGCTGTCAGCAACTGCACTGCCAGCCCACACATGCCACTGCCGCCTCCCCCTCCTGCAGTGCATTAGCCAGGCAGCATGTCTGTCCCAACCTGCCACACTTTGCCTGCCCAGCCTCGTGCCAACTCTGCACTGTGCGAGCCTTGACTACTTTAACAGCAAGCAGCCACTACCTGCCTCAGTGCCACTCAGGGCCCACTAGCTGAACATTGAGGGCCCATAACCGTCTTGGACAAAGTGGACATCCTGGACCTGAAGTGAGTAAAGCTTTGTTTATTTTAATTGGCCTTTTCTATAACAAAAGTCTCTCTTTTCTTCTTTTTTTTTCTGACCGTGGTGCTGGAAACTTTGTGTCCTGGACCTGAAGGATGGCTATGGCAGTAAAGATAGGGAGCGCAGTTACAGGCTAGGCTAAGGTTCTGAGTATTTGTGAACTGGAGTTTATTTACACCAGAGATAGACTATCAGATCTAAGGCAGAGTCCTAGATATAGGCATGGCAAATTCCATGTCCTCTTGTATGTTTATCTAGAAAATATTGTAACTCTTGTTGTAAAAAAATATACTAGAACTCACAAAAGAGTTCAATGCACAAGGTCACAGTCCAAATGTATTTATACCAACCCCATAACTCCTGAAAAAAATATTTATTTACTGCAGAGGGTGTCTTAAAGTGTTATTAAACCGATGTTTTTGCATACCCTGTTTCCCTGAAAATAAGACCTACCCCGAAAATAAGACCTAGTACTATTTTTGGGAATTGCTAAAATATAAGACCTACCCCGAAAATAAGACCTAGTTGTGACCATTCCCAGGGCTGGTGGTGGCATAAGTGGGAACCTGAAGAGTTGCGGGAGAGAATCAGCGGTGCCAATGAAGCCAGCACTAGAGGAAGCGGGGCGGCAGCACAGGGAGCAGAGCTGCATAAACTGATGTTTCCTCTGTAGCGCCGACTCCTGTCACAGGCGGAGTGATACCAAATGCACTCCGCCTGTGAGGAATCGATGGCGAAAGCGGGCTTCGCTTTTTCTGGTTACCAAATTGCTCTTGGAAAGGTACGGCACCCCTGATTGCCCTGATCACCCTATTCTTAACTTTGCCATTTTGGATTATTTAATTTGGATTTGCATTAACTTTTGATTGTTATACATTAAAAACAAATACAAATAAGACCTACCCCAAAAATAAGACCTAGTGTGTTTTTTTGAGCCGAAAAAAATATAAGACAGTGTCTTATTTTTTGGGGGAAACACGGTATATGGCTAGCAAGCAGAAGATATATGCAAAAAGTGTAAACAAAAACAAACAAAAAACGTTAAAAGCGGTTTAAACTTACCTGTGTCTTCCCCGCTCCCGTCCGAACATCTGAAAATTCTCTGGGGCGGCCGCAAAGCATCTTGGGGCTGGCGCATGCGCCGTTCACATTTTCGGCTGGGACACGAGGAGAGACACCTGGTAAGTATATCGACGCGTGCACCCGCATGCGGACACCGTGGGACAGGAAGTACCAGCAAGGACAGAGGAGTCAGCGCTGGATCAGAGACCCGCCGCAGCGCTGGAGGGAGAGATGAAAACATCAGGAAAGAAGAAGATCGGATTAAGAGACATCATTTAAGGTAAGTGCTTTAATTAACTTTGGGGGGAGTGAAAAAAAATCTTTGACTTTAATGTCACTTTAATACACCAGTTGACAGACACTAGGGCTGATTTACTAAAGGTGCATACAATGTTGTCTAAGCTTAGTAAATAAGGTGAAGCTATGTTTACTTTCAATACCCAGTCCTGTGCAAGGGCATTTTAAAAATGTGATATTTGCTTGTACATAATTGGATGATTGCATACTCTGCAATTATTGCTCCTGACCTCTACACTCTGCTTTATTTACTCCTGACCTCTACACTCTGCTTTATTTGCTCCTGACCTCTGCAGTCTGCCTTATTTGCTCCTGACCTCTGCACTCTGCTTTATTTGCTCCTGACCTCTGCAGTCTGCCTTATTTCATCCTGAACTCTGCACTCTGCTTTATATGCTTCTGGCCTGTGCACCCTGCCTTATTTGTTCCTGACCTCTGCACTCTGCCTTATTTACTCCTGACCTCTGAACTGTGCCTTATTTGTTCCTGCCTTATTTTTTCTTCTTCTTTCCTTAGGACTTGTTTACACCATGTCAGTTGAGCTGCTTTTTCTGCACCTCACCGCACATGTATGGTGTGAATATATGAAACTATTTTTTCTATGCGGTCTGTGCACGGACATGTTGTGAACAAGTAAACAGTACTGTAAAGTTAAGGGCTTGTTCACACCATGTCCGTGCACAGACCACATAGAAAAAAAAGCTTGACTGACATGGTGTGAACAAGCCCTAAGGAAAGAAGAAGATGCTGGTGACACTAATCCTGTATCCGTTGCCATTTACAATCAAGAAGGCCCTTCTGTCAGATGTACAGGAGACTTCAGAATCTGTTGCTGCCAGTCATGGATCTTCTTTGCTGACTCCCAACTGCCTGGATCACCCCTCCTCCTGCTCTAACCACCCTGGATGCTCCTCCTGGACCACAAGACTGTAGACTGTAGAAAATCTCAGTGTGTCTTCTGAGCAAAAAACTGAATAGCCTTTTTTAGTTGTGGCAAAAAAACAGTTTTATGACGCTTATGTTATAGAGTTGTGTGCAAAAGCACTAACAATTATGCCATAATATAACATTTTGTGGTGGTCTTTATTATTGCTGCTAAAACTTTTGTTTTCTGTTCACTGATGACTACACCACCCGTTTCAGCATTTGCTTGCTGTAGTAGTAGACGGGCAAGGATGGGCAATTATTTTTCTCGAGGGGCCACATGAGAAACTGGGATGGCTGTGGATGGCTGAAGCCATTAACATATGGTACTGTGTGCAACACACCATCTGTGCTTTACAGTGGCCCAACCAATGACTACAGAAAGAGGAGGACCCCTGATGTCATCAGCAGTCCTAGCAACTAACCACTGAAAAGCAACGCAATTCGCACCGGACCGATCAATAACCTGCGCTGGGTTATGCCTTGCAGTAGATGCACCGGCCTTGGAGGCCAGGACATCCACTGCCAGCCAGCCATAAGCACAGGTTGGCAGTTGGTCTGTGTGCAGACTGCAGGCCGGACAGAGACAGACAAAGGGCTGGATATTATTTACAAGTCATAAAATGGCCAGGTCTGGCTTAGAATTTACACTTAGTGCCCATTCACACTGAACGGAAAATCCCGCGATTTCTGCTGCGATATCGCGCATTTTTGTCGCGCAATATTGCGAGAAGTCGCCGGCCAATGTTATTCAATGGAGCTGTTCTAATCTATAGCTCCATGTCGCCCGTCGCTCGTTGCTGTCGCTTAAGCAGGACTGTTTTTCCCACGGATGTCGTGCGATTTTTCTATTTTTGAATGCAGCCCGACGGTGAAGGTCGCGCGATCGTCGCTGGAACTTCGCGCCGAACAGTCGCGCTATCCCGGCCGCGCGGATCAGCTTGTAAGGTATGTCGCTTAGTGTGAATGGGGCCTAAGGACCTGAGATCTGAGATGCTGCAAAGAAAGACTGGTGAGCCACTGAGGACATAGTGGTTAGCTGGAAAATAAATGTTAAAAGTTATTTCCATCTACTGATGCCCCCTCTTCCCTGACGTCTGTCCATAGCAATGTTATCCTAGCAATGTACTGACTATGCTTATAGCTCTCCTGCTACCTGTCCTTGATTTAGACATACTTTGTGTTAAGATCAATAGGAAGGTCTGACGGCCGCGGGTAGCGGCCGTTTTTAAAAGCAGCACAGAGGCCCGGGGGGCAATTGCCACCCTGCCCCCTGGCCCAGTCCGCCCCTGGGTCCCATCAATATTTTGCTATGGGACCCCATTATCTGTAGATACTCCCTGGATCCCTAGTTGGTCATAGCCTCTTCCCCAGAAGAACTGAACTCTGTGCTCAGGCCTGTTGCTCTGTACATAGCTCTGCTTGTTATTCCGTGCAGTATCCTAGCATTGTAATATCAGACATCTGCTGCTCAGCTATTTCACTTCTCTGCAATGCTTTTCCATGAAGCAGGCCCATTGATACTCTCTCTCTCTCTCTCACAGGCCAGGTACAAGTGTTTGAGGGAACGCAGAAATTTCCTGCCTTTTCATTCTGTGGTGGCTGGAGCAGCCAGGTTGTGAGTGGAATGCATTTAATGAATGGTTTATACAGTTTGCTAAATATCTCCACATGTTCCCTAACAGAAATTTTACATAAATATTATTTTTCTGCCGTGTCTTCTACATTCTATCTTCCTGCACTATTTGGATTTTTACCCAGTATAAACACCACTGGAAATTTCAAATGTTTGTTTATTTGTATGTATTCCTACATGCAATATAAGAAGCAGAAAATGACTTTTACAGATCTCACAATCCTCTTCCTCAGCATGTTTGCATCCGTACAAGCAAATTCCTTAGAAAGTACTTTAGAGTTACTGGCAGGTACAATTATGCATGAATGCACACAGTGAAAAGATTTGATCATAGACCATCCACCGTCAAATGTGTTTTACAAATGGGACAATCCTTTTGGTGGCAACAATGTGGCAAACAATTAGCTGCTAGGCCGGTCCCCACAGTCTCTTCCTCCCTGAGCTCCGGATTGTTGATGCCATAATGTCTAATGCAGATCTAGTGACTTGCATTAGATGTGACGACACCAAGAGACACTCCATAGCTGGAGCGGAGGTGAGTGCCGACCGCTGCAGGGCCGAAGATTAGGTGAATATATCGGCTTTTTTTTTTTTTTTGTTTTAAAATTTTTTTTTTTTTGCATTTTTTTTTTAAAGATAC
>NW_017307403.1:144139-147511 GCF_000935625.1 Nanorana parkeri | reverse complement strand
GGCGGAAAATTAGGGGAATATATCGGCTTTTTTTTTTTTTTTTGATTGAAAATGTTTTTTATTTTGAATTTTTTTTTTAAAGATACACAATACACAGTAATGCATAGCAATAAGAAAAGTCACAGAAATAACACAATAAGCATGTGAATGGAACGTTAGATTGCGTTCTAGAAGCTACTTTCTATATATCTGCTTTTATTGACCCACTAGACAAAAAGAGCACTAAATACTTGCAGCGTGGGGGTAGCCCTACTGCAAGGGTAAGTTTGTTAAATTCTCGGAGCTTCTCTTTAAAGTGTATGTAAACCCAGTTCACACCAGAAACTGCATCACAACTGCGTGGCACTGCGATCCGTTTTGATGCGCTTTGACGCGTTTGCAATGTGTTTTGATGCATTTCTGATGCGTTCTGATGCTGTTTTTTCGGCACTAGAAAATGCTAATTAGACAAATAGGTCACTTCCTCTTCCTGTCAGAGCATATCCTATGTTTGTTTTGAAGATCAGACATGCTTTCTTCCCTCCACTTTGCCATCTTCTGGCGATTATTCTTATATTGGGGATGTTTGCTGTCGTACAGCAGTGGACAGTCCCGCACATATTGGATGAAATCATCTCCATCCACAAATTCCATCTCTTCACTTTCTCTACACACTACAAAGAGGAAGTCCCTGGGTGATGACATAATCAATTCTGAGTCTTTTTTTTTTTTGTATGAGTTCCGTTGCGTTTGATGCGTTTGCACTGCGTTTTGATGAGTTTGGATGCAGGTAAAATAGGACAAGCAGTACTTTTTCTGACTGCATCTTAAGGGACTGCAATGGTGTGAATACAGAACGAGAAAGCCCATAGGAAAGCATTGTGATGTATTTTGGCTGCAGCAGTCAAAATAAACAGACTGCATCACAACTGCATATGGTGTGAACTGGCCCTAACAATGAACCTCTCTGATTTGCTCCCTTTTTGTCTGTTAAATATACCATTAAAAGTGTTTTATTATATCTGTTCAATAAGTGCAAGAAAATACTTGTTGATTGTGCCAGAAATCTAGTAAGTTGATAACATCCGGTGTTCTCTGTCTGTTTGGCTATAAAACAATATAATACCCTCAGGGCCAGGGCTGGATTTATTATCTCTGCTGCCCCAAGGCCAGGTTCCTCAACTTTTTTAGTTTTTTCTTTATTTTTTTAACTTTTTTTATCACCGTTTTAATTTTTTTAATTTGTATTTTTTTACATTTTTATTTATCCTTTTAGCTTTTTTTATTTTATAATGTTTTACTTTTTTATAATTTTTTTATAATTTTCTAATTTTATTATTTTTTTTACTATTTTATTGTAATTATTTCTTATTTTTTTAACGTTTATTTATTTTATTATTTTTTAATTACATTTTTTTTCACTTAACTTTATTGCTATCACACAGGAGCTAACAGTTGCGTCCTGTGCGATAGCATTTGGAGGTGACAGGTTCTCTTTATTTAATCTGTCACCTCCAAGACAAGAGTTCTAGCACAACACTGTGACAGCTGAGAGGGGGAGGCTGCGAGTACAGCTCTGCCTTCTGCGTCCTCCGCTATGCTCCCCGCTCTCCATCCTGAGCTACCTTGCCTTGATCAGGGGTCCCCCAGAAGAGTGGGGGACCTTGTAAACCACAGCAGGGAGGAAGGCGGCCTGTGAGGAGTGAGGCGGCCGACGAGGAGAGAGGTAGCCAGCAAGGGGGACGGACAGACCTGCAGGCTCCATACAAGTGACCTCGGCAGCATTGCCGGGATCACTTGTACAAAACAAGCTGCGGCTTCCCCACTGTACATTTAGCCCTGCTTGTCTGAAAAGAACTACCCGCCTGGCACCTGGCACCCTTATAATCTCTGCAGACAGTGGGCTGTTTTGGTGCGTACACAAGTCAGTCAAGGATTAATATTCTTTGGACTGACTTAATGATTTGATTTATTTCTTGCACAATAGCTTCACATTTTTCTGTGCTGTCCATCTTTTTTTGCTTTTTAAAGTTTTGTTGTCAAAGTGACATTAAACCCTCAGATTTTTTAACATAAACCAATACTGTAATGTGTGCCTTACTGTAATCCATGGTTGTTTCCCTTCTCTTTGCTGCTCTTCCTTTTAAATCTGTATCTCTTCTCATGCTTGGGGAGAACCTCTTCCTGTAGTGATGGCTCAAGTTGTGAACCTTCACACAGACACCATGTATCCATTTCAGAGACAAGGCACTCAGCTGCAAAACAGACGTTCTGCCCAGCATGAGAACAGATACAGATTTAAAAGGAAGAGCAGCAAAGAGAAGGGAAACAACCATGGATTACAGTAAGGCACACATTATAGTATTGGTTTATGTTAAAAATTCTGAGGGTTTAATGTCAGTTTAACTCTGATTTTTTACAATGGATTTTTCTGAGAGAGATATCAAATGTTAGACAAGTAATTTTTAAGAGGAGTGTAAGGAGCAAAAATGTGGGAATGTTGACCTCTAAAGAGTCTGTAATATCAGTGATATCTAACAGTGTAATTTAAATGTGTTCCAGTCTATGAGTGTCTCCTGAAGCAAGTCCCTAGTCACCAGCAACTCCTATAGCATATTTGCAGTCTCTGTCCATTTCCTATAGCAGGGCTCAAAATTTCACGTCCTGAGCTACTAGCCAGGCCTTAAAAGTTACTCGCCACCAGTTGCCCCACCTAACCCCTACCCTGCCCTGGACTTAACTACGCCAGGTCAGTGGTGTGACGCAGAGTACAGAAATCAATAACAACGCGGAGTTCAGAGTCCAGCGGTGTGATGCACAGTACTAAGGTCAGCAGTAAAGAGGTCAGTAATGTCTCGGAGTGCAGAGGTCAGCAGTGTTAAGGTGTCCATACACCTTACAACCATCGCAAGACTTTCGTTGTGCGATATTTGTAAGGTAATTAAAATGTTGTACGATCTGCCCATCTTGGACAGGCAGATCGTACTTGTGATCATTGCAAGCCCTCCCCGTCGAGGGGAGGGCTTGCTGATGATTGTAATGCTGAGCGGGCAGTGTGCGCTTGCGCACACACCAGCCCATGCGGCTTTCAAAAGTCAGCAGTGTAAGGCAGAAATACAGCACAGTACAGAGGTCAGCAAATAACGCACAGTTCAAAAGTCAGCAGTGTAAGGCAGAAATAATGCACAGTACAGCAGTCAGCAAGAACGCACAGCGCAGCGGTCAGCAAGAACGCCCAGGCCAGCAAGAACGCACAGCGCAGCGGTCAGCAAGAACGCACAGTGCAGAGGTCAGCAGTTTAGGGCAGAAATAACAGGGACTTACAGTGCACATGGCTGGTGCCCTTCTCTTCTCCTGGTGTGTGTGGGGGTGGGGGGGGCAGGGGCGGACTGG
>NW_017307403.1:138448-142972 GCF_000935625.1 Nanorana parkeri | reverse complement strand
GGCAAAAGTGGCAGACAGGGGCGGGGAGAAGGCGGGGAAGAGGCAGAGCGGGAGGGGGGCCAAGTTGCTGCACCATGGGCCTCTGGGTTGTACTTGCCCCCTGGGCTAAAAGTTGCCAGTCAGCCCCTGGGTGGGGGTGGGGGGGAGAGAGTACAGCGATCTCTCCTGTCTGACGTGAAGCCTCCCTTCAGGTCCCGCGCTGTCCTGCCATCCAGCCAATCGGAGCTCTGCAGTCTTCCTCCCAGCCTATGGCAGCTAACGTGGGCGGAGGAGGACTGCAGATGACGGACAGCCAGCTGAGCTTAACTTTCTCCCGTCTCTTCTCCTCTTCGGCCGCTGCAGCTATAGAGCGGCCGCAGAGGAGAAGAGAAGGGGGAGAGCTGACCAGATGATCACCGCTGCTGAAGCGGCCGCAGATTCCCCCCTCATACTGCCAGCGGCGCCCCTCCTCCCCGATGAATTTCTACTCGCCCCCACGCAATTTTCACTCGCCAATTGCGAGGGGGCGAGTGGAAATTTTGAGCCCTGTCCTATAGCATGTCTTTAGCCTCTGACAGGTTTCTGTAGCAGCACATGTGCTGAATATCATGTGTGGTCCTTTGGTGATGTCAGGGGCCACACATGAGATCTCGTATATATCAAATAAGGTAACCACTGATCTAATGTATGTGGGCCCCTTAAAGAAGAACTCCATGATTTAAAAACTGTAACCCTTGCAGTGGGGTTACACCTGTACGGGTTAGCTGCTAGTTTTGGTCTGTGGTAGTGACCACTCACCTCTCTGTGTCTTCATGGCTGTATTAGATGTGATGATGTCACAGGTCCTTAGACCACTGGAGCCTGGGGGAGAAGAGGCTGCGTTCACCGGTCTAGCAGCTAGGTGGGACTGAGGATCGGGTGAGTATATCTTCTTTATTTTAGCTCCCTTGACAAAACGAACAGTTAACTCTTGCATTGCAGGCGTAACCCCACTGCAAGGGTTAATATTTCAAAACCCTGGAGTTCTGCTTTAACTTATCTATGACCTTTTAATTTTACTGAGCTAGCAGGAGAAGCTACGCTGACATCTAGTTCCTTTTCTACAGTAAGTGTAAACACAATCTGTGATGCAATGCACAGTTTACAATTTCCTGTCTTTATGCGGAATTGTGAGATGAACTATTAAATACAGTTTAGTTCTTTTTTTTTTTAACGCTGAATAGCACCTCATTGAAAACTGTAAACCAAGATAAAATAAATCACATCCTTTACTCCAAATCAACCTACTGATTTTAGGTCAGGATATGATCATGTCTAATGTGCTCTTACATTGGATTGTTACTATAGGGAACAAAAATGAAATGTTTGGGTTCTTAGAACTGCAGCTAAAATGTGTGCTAAATTTAAAAAAAAAAACGTGAGCTGCAAGTGTATGGCCAGCCTAACTCATGTTGAATTTCTTCTTTTGACATCCTCACTATAACAAATGTATGCAGCAAGAATTGTGTCATTTTCATCGCATTTAATTCTGCATAAAGTCCATACACCAAATATACATTTGCACTCATTTAGTTAGCAATCACATTGTTTTATCTTGCAATTAAAAAAAAAAAAAAGAGGTGTGCTGATCATATTTATATTTGCGGTTTGGAGTTCCAAGAATACACTTTAATAGTGCACTCCTGTATTGAACAGGAGAGTTGTCTTTAGTATATATATAATATCACCAGTATGTCTGCTTTACATTTTTATGTCTTTGTGTTCTTTTTCAGTAGGAATAACCACAAGATGTTATGGAACACAGGCAATCAACCTCAGAAGCTATAGGTTCTTGATCAAAGATTTTAAATCCCTTAGGCTAGTGCCAGTTGCCTGACCATTGCACACCTTGTGTTGGTATAAACTCCTGAGTGGAGGAAGTCCTGGGCAGTTTTTGCTTGATGCAGAGGCTAGGTAAATTTAGGAACAAATGCAAGAGTTTAGTTTGCCCTTAAAATACACCTGACTTTTAGAAGAAGAACTGACTGAATGCATAATGCACATACCTTTAGAAAGCTATAAGAGTGCCTTATAACTCTGAAAACCTGGGATACTCAAATCCTTATGGTACAATATTTCCTAGTAGCTAGTAAGGTTTCAAGTTGTTAAATATATCGTACAGATCTGCGCTCCTACTCTTTACCCCTAAAGCAGCTGTGCAAAAGAGCTCACTCTCAAATATATAAATCTTACCCAATGCTCAGCGCTAATAAATAAAAATTGATTTTTGGATTATAAGCGTTGGACATTGGATAGGATTGATGGGTTTCAAGTTATAGTGATGGCCCTAAGAAGTGTGGAAGGTGGGGGGTTTTGGCACTACAAGGTAGTGCTAAGGCTTGCAGGTTAGAATACTCCCGGTTTTTCTGCTATAGACTTCTGAGGCTGTGTCCATGTAGTTCAAGGTGCCTGCACATTTTGGTGTGGCTAGTTGATATGTTTTTTAAATGAAAGATGTACTTTGATTAAAAATTACTTCACTGTACAATCTATTGTCTGTTCCTTTATCTTCTGCCTGGGTGTCAGAGATTTCTTAAAGACTGCTACGGGTACAGTACTGCAGGCTGACAGGAACTGCTCAGCATTTAAAAGTACTGCACCTTCTTGCCTGACTGCAAGACCAAGTAACCCTCACTTCCCACCTAAATAACATACTAAACACCAGTCATTTCAAAGTAGGGAATGTAATAAAATGTATTGGAAGGTTGAATGGCCACAGCGATGTAAACATTTACAATAATAACAGAACATACTATGTAGCAAGAAAAAAATACTTCGGCCGCTGATGAGTGCCAAAAAACACCACTCACTACTTACAGGGGGTGTACCATTACCCCTTTGTTTACTGTACCAGCCACCTGCCACCAATGTTCTGGCATGAGTGGGTATGCCCTCCAAAAGTTGCCCAAGTTCTTACTGGCTACCAAGATATAGAGCCCAGTAGCACCACCATTGGCACTTCCCCACTACTATGCCCCTTTTCACTTTGCGGAGAGCCAGTTCTTCGTCACCGATGTATGGCACTGCCAGCGACCCACCCAATGGACGACCAACCTAGAAGAAAAATAAGTCAGCCATAGTTCCCAAAACACAAATTCCACCCTTAACGTAGAAAAGGAATACCCATAACCTTAACTAGAAAGAATGTATCCTTCCTCTGCAAACTCCACACTTGCAGAAACTAACCCTTAGAAACATAAAAAACAACAAGCTGAAATACTATTGGGGAGGGTGGGCGGGACTGACTCCTTTTCTCTCCCACCTAAAATGGTTCCTTACCTCACACTGTACAGTAAGATGGCCCCCTTAACTCCACCCCCGAGCTAAACTTACCTATCACTATGCTAGCTGGCTCTTCCTGCCACCTTTTAAAACACAACAGAAAAAAAACCCTTCCATCCAATACTCACCTAACTCTTTCTTGTTCAGGTCTGACCTGCATCAGTCATGTCCCTTCCTCCGCATATCACTCCGCAGGGAACTTTATCTTGTGTTTTCAATCCTTCATTCACCCTTCATATAGACATACATGCATCCAGCACCACAGACTGACAGGCTTCCCAGAACTGGACATCCTTAGTATGCAGTACTTTAGAATGTCAATATGGGGTGAGCCAAAATTACACACCAGGTTCACTCTCCCACCATTACTTTGCATTCGAGCCAAACTAGGATACCCTTTAAACAAACTCCACCAGGCCTCTTGAAATTGGATGGGTCCTCTGTGTTTTATTCCTGTGTTTACATTCCTAGGCCCAGGAAAATATACAGAGTCTATTGGAGTGCACAGTCGATAATCTCAATACCTCAACAGAGTCACGTCATGGTGGATCTATGACCATAATCTTATCAGCAATGCACTAGGCCTGACAAAACAATGTCGTGATATGATTGCTTCAGCAGCAGATAATTCTTATTGATTTTTTTGCTGTTTCTTTGTGCTTTGCTGTACAGTATCTTCCTTGACTGTGACTTTAGCCAGTTAAGCAAGACATATTATTCACATTCAATTCTGCAGGGATGAACAGTTCTGTTCTTAGCAAAGAGGTCAAGAACTTGTTGCTGTAATAAAATAGTTGAACAGGGTGTTTTTTTCTGATTTTAAGCCTCATTTCATATCTGTCATCTGGTCCTGCAAAACAATCTCAGTTCCCTCTATGTGTGCATTTGTCTATCGTAGTACTTTTACGAGGGCCATCATACTGCTTGCCAGAAGAATTACAAAGTCCATACTGAACCCTTATCCAAGATAGGGTTCTGATATGGATTCTAAGGGCATATAGCATGCAAAAATACAAACAAATGTGGGGTTCCCACCTTACATTAGGAACCCCCTTTACATAATATCCCTCTTTCACATCAGAGCTCCCCTCTTTTCATAGCGGAGTCACCCACCTCTTACACTAGGAGCCTCTCTTCACATCAGGGTCCTCTACTTTTACATCAGAGTTCCCCTCTTTCATATCAGAATCCCCTCTTTACATCAGACACCACCCTTCACATCAG
>NW_017307403.1:109684-137607 GCF_000935625.1 Nanorana parkeri | reverse complement strand
ATCAGAAGCCCCCCTTGACATCAGGGACCCCCCCCCCCATTTCACATCAGAAGCCCCCTTTTCACATCAGAGTGATGCATCCCATCCTGGCTTGATTAGCGTAATTCGTTTCCATGGTACTGGTGGTCAGCCCGGCTTCACCATGGAAAGCCATGATCTTGTGAGAAAATTCTAAGCAACCCATGAGGTAGCCAAAAAGCACCCCAGAGTGCCTTGGCACCCTGGTTGAGAAAGGTTGATATATATTTGCCTGGAGATCACATTTAAATAAATCTTGTTGCATTGCACTGTATGGCCACAGCACAAGTTTGTTTTAACAAGTGAGCAGATGGTTAATGTCGGGTATTATGGCCAGACTATGTATTTTCTCTTATAGTGATTAAATGGGCCTCTGCCACATAACATAACTAGGTAATGCTTGAACGTTTGTGGAAAGTGTAATTACATACAATGACACCTTGCATGCAAAACATCAAGTCCTAAACCTTCTGGGCTGAATATATTCCAGACCTGTTTATGTGCAGAGCCCTTCATTTTTATTATGCATTTTTCTGCTTGTTTATATTCATTTTCCATGATTGCTAGTCTGTCTTTCTATTAGAGAGAAGATTTCAAACATTCTTAACATTTTATTCAAGACTAAGCCTGAAGATAATGATGAAGGCACCAGTACGAAATGCAGCAATGAAAAAACACAGGCATGTACATAGGTCATTTTACAAACTTACAATTACATGATTTATCAGTGAGGGACAGTGAAGGCTGTATTCACCATAATGGCATGTAGACCACTATCAAAGGCAGCAGTGTTAAAGGGGGCAGAGCCAAGACTCAAAATGTACAAATTGTGATAACTTATTCTTTATTTTATTTTCCTCTTCTGGTCACCTCTGGAAGCTTTTGACTAAATTCAGCAAAAGACCTGTAAGGGGAAGGGTGAGCAGAGGATGCTGAAAGGAGACATAAGGTTCTTCATAATTCAGAAAACATGAAACCATGGTGATGATTTCGATTTAATAAAGTCAAATAGGCTGTTCACTTTGCAGGGGATTTTCTCCTTAGCTTAGTGAAGGAGGTAAGAATTAGAGGTGCACCAAAATGGACATTTTAAAACCGAAACGAAACCGAAATTAAAAAAAATTGTCATACCGATACCGAAAATGTTTTTATTTTAATTTTTTCACATTTTTCAAATATTTTATTTTTTTATAAATTTTACATTTTTTATATTTATTTTTATTTATTAATTCATTTTTTATTAAATATTTTTATTTTTTACATTACTTTTAGGAGCTTCGGGGAAATATTAGGGGTCTAAACAGACCCCTGATATTTCCCTTTTAAAATAGAAAAAGAGATTGAGAACACAGAGTCCTCAATCTCTTTTTCTGTATCCCCTGTTATCAATGAACAGGAATCCTCTACACTGAGTGTTCCTGTTCATTCATAACATGAGTACATTGTTTGTTTACTATGACCACAACTATGAATGAACAGGGGGTGACGTAGATCACTCCCATTCTTTCATAATTGAGGATATAGTAACCATACCATATCCTCAATTATGTACACACACTCAGCGATCACTGAGTGTTTGTACCCGCTCTCCTCTCTGACACGCTGTCACAAGAGGCTGATTGAGCGGTGTAGGGAGGAAAGCCCAGCCTCCTGTGACAGCGCTGTCTCCGCCCCCACACCGCTCTGCCGGACTGTGATAGGCGGCTGAGCGGTGTCAGAGGAGACGCCGGTCGCTCACTGCGCTCTCCTCCCGCAGCGCTCGGCTGGCTATCACAGTTTCTCTTCTCCACGCTGGGACACAGAGCAGCGCCTAGCGGGGAGGAAAGAAATCAGGGATGCGCCCATGTATCGGCAGGAAAATTGCACTTTTGGCATTATACCAAAAGTGCCATTTTCGGCCGATATGTTTCGGCAGGCGATATATCGGTGCATCCTTAGTAAGAATTTACTTTGCTAAGAATACCAAATCACATGCAAAGAAAATTTTAAAAAACCTGTATTTTTGCTTGCATATGATTGGATAATAAAAGTCAGCAGAGCTTCACCTTATTCAGTAAACTAAGGGATTAATTTGCTTGCAAAGTGAACAGCCTATTTGCCTTTAGTACATCAAACCCATGGTTTCAAGGTTTCTGAACAAAATACACCCCTATGTCTCCTTTCTTTTGTGGTCTGTACAAATATAACATATTTCTACCTATAAAGTAGACTATGTGCTGTCTCCAGTTTTAACATTAGTTCTTATTAAATATTCATTTGACAAGCGTCAGAATGTGTACCAAATGACATCATCAATCACGTGAATTACTTCAGTGCTTTTGCTATGGACTTTGATAATGATATGCTCCACAGTCCTTAGCTACAGAGATCAGTGAGGGTTTTTTTTAAAGCAGGACTTTGGGGTAATTTTTGTTCTGTAAACCTACTTATAAAGGCTTAATATGCTTAGATGCTTTTTTATTTGCTTTTTTTAACTCACAGTTTATGTATCACGACTTGTTCAAGAGTTAGCGATTTGCATTCATTCGTTTAACAGTCAGCACTTTGAAGTAGACCTTGCACTCCAAGCATAGTATGTATTTTCTGCAATTAAAAGCCTTCCTTCAAGCAATTTGTTTTTCAATATTACACTTAAACGTTTACCCTTTTTCATTGCATCTTAATTCAGCATGAATGGCATGTGTGGTAGGTGGTTCAGCAGGCTCAAGCAAAGCTGCTGTCTACATAGGTTATTGCTTAATCTTAATCCAGCCATGCCCAGAAGATGGAATCTATGAGTTTCTAAAGAGATTTCAACTAAAGAACCTGACTTTTGCAGTTGTACTGCCATGTCAGAAAAGACTGTGAAGCTGTGAAGCTTTGCCATACATGTTACAATTTGATTTTAGGGCCTGTGTCGACAAGCAGTGGATGTCAAATAAGTTTTGCATTCCCATACAAGTCTATGAGATGCAATATCTGATTGAAGCAGGTCAACTGCAGGTAAGGAGGAGGTCAACTGCAGGTCACACTGACCTGTGAAGAAGTTCTAAATAATCTCAGAAGTGCCTTAACCCCCATCCTGACCCATGATGGGATTATACCATCACGATCGTTCAGTTAATTAATGAGGAGGGACCAGTACTCATTGAGTTACTGCTGTTGATGGGACCCCCGGGGTCCAAGGCCGACCCTCAACAGCAGATTACGGGTTCATAGAACTTTGATCACAGTGATAGCTGAGATCACGGAGCTGTGGCAGGCACAGAGCTAGCAGCAGCTCACTGGGTTGTGCAGCTGCGAGCCAGCTGTGTGTTACAAACCGATACATCTCTGAGGAGAATACTGTATTCTCCTCAGATATACTAAGCATTAAAAGCCCTGTAAATAAAAAAAAAACCCACTTAGTGCCCCTTAGTTTACAAAAAATACAATTTAAAAATGAAACAATAAAAATGTTTAAAGATAGGAGACAAACATACCACATTCTAAAATTGTTCGAAGCTAACATTGTATTTCACTCCTTGTATTTTGTGACCTATAACTCTCAAAATAAACTGACATATCAGACAAATAATACCCTATAAATCAGGACAAATAAAACAATTTATTATTAATTACTTTCTGTTAGCTACAATAATTATGTACACATTATTATTACCAAAACGTTTTTTTTTATTTTTTTTTTAATAACAAAAATAAGAATTTCTATCTGCACATGTCACATCATATTAAAACCTGTTTTGTCCTTTTAAAAAAAAGGTATATAATATTTGTAGGTGCACTGCATGAGGAAGATGGAAATTATGGTTAAATAAAACCTAGCAAAAATGGCAAAATTGCTCCGGTCCCCAGGAACAAAAACATTTTCTGAAGCTGTGTCACTAAGAGGTTAAACTGATGTCATACTGATTACATCAACACAAGCCCATAGATTTACCATAACTATGTAATATGTTACAATTTGTTCACTACGGCAAAAACAGTTTTAATGGCAACTGACACACTGTTATAATAACAAGCAACACATGAGAAATGCCTTTGCCCCTGGCAGCCAGGCAACTAGCATTTTAATAAGAGGATGTTAGCAATAGGAACCTCAGCACAGGTTTCCTTTTAGTACAATTCAGTGCTTTAGTACAAAGCACTGCTTTCTGCACATTCAAAACAGGCAGTTTATGGTCCAATTAATGAACCTATTAAATCAATATTTTTACAAGCATTGGATCAACTTCTGAACCTTATGATTATATAGATGCTTTTTAGCAGCTATATTCTGTTTAAGCTTTACCGTTACACAATAAGTACCCAGCTTTATGTGTTTGCTCATTTATTTTACCTAATCCTTGTCCCCTAGCTGACCCTGGTCACTTCCCTTCATGTGAACTATTTCAACATTCACTAGAAAATACAAGTATTTGTAACTATCTTAAACATAAAGAAAAAAACATGGACAATAGCGGCACACAGAAGTTATAAAAACCTTCAACATTACAAAATAAGTCCAGTAAAATGTGACTAACTACTACTAGCTCTATCATGACGTGGATAAATCAGAACCTCCATAGACAAGGAAAATAATGATCATACTGTTTATTTGTTGTTGTGGATAATTGAATTGTTTCCATGTTTATCAATGGTATTAAAAATATTGCTCATATAAATGCTTTAATTTAGCACTGGTATCCATACCCCATACTGCCGTCCAGCGCAGCCCTGTGCTATGGATTTGGAAATTTGCTTGCACATTGTGAGCACTCATTCCACGCGCTGACCACGACTGTGCTAACCAATGAGAAGGGCTTCTTAGCAAGAAGTCACTATTATCACCAGAGCAGAAAATGAAGGAAAATCTAATGTTTAATGAAAAGCTTTTCATCTGGAAACCTCCTTCCAGTAAGCACTTCCTGACAGCTGTAATATCAAGAGAGGTCTGGCGTGCCAGAGAGGTAATTTTTATTTGGAAACATTGCACAAGTAGATATATACTTTGAACGGTCACTTCCTGGCAGCCTCACTGTTCTGAGGATCTGTGGAGCACTGCGGATGCCACTCTATATCCCACTACAACAGAGTATGTTTATATACAGCTCCATATTTTCATACTGATTGCTTGGAGTATACAATCCTTAAATTGTATCTAGACCCAAAAGCAAAAAATTAATACACAGCAGCTTATCAATTCTTAGATGTGGCGGCTGCATTCGTTTTCTTTGTGTTGACTTTTTTCCCCCTTTATTTTCACCTGGTGATCAGTAACTCTGTTATTTTTAAAATTCCTTTAACAGGCCAAGCTTTCCAGAAAAAGTGGCAGGTAGAGGGATGAGACAAACCATTAACAACTGACAGGGGTGCTTACAATGGCCAGCTTTTATTAATTCATGTAAAACCTTTATTCCAAAAGGAAAAAAAAATGTTGCTGGATCAACCCTAAAAAGGTTAGATGGAGTTCAGATTTATTTTGTCAGTCAAGTCCATCGAAATCTTCTAGTACAACTACCCTCTCCACAGTGTTGCTGTCCAAGGCTGGTGTTTTTCCCAATTGATTTTTAGTCTCAAAACAAAGTTTTTTTTATACTCCACCCAGGTATGCAAGGCCTTGGGATAAGGGGGCTTTTAAGATACTTGATTGTCACTCAGTAGTCATAAAAAGTTAAAATATTTTTTTATTACAACTTAGATATAAAAGCCACAGTCACAATAAAAGAGACTCATTTGTATACACAATAATCGAAAGTCTACATGAAGATCAATGTATGTTGTGCCAGAATCAATGTTTACATATACATTGGAAAGTAATAGTTTTTTCTAGGTTCCTCAACATGTTTCGCCACTTCTTGGCTTAGAAAACTACAGGAAGGGGTGGATACAAGACCAATCTTCCTACACAAGGAGAGAGAGCAGTGCGGGGTCTTTATTACAGGAATCTTCTACACAGAGGCAAAGTTTCACACTGGATTACTGCACAGATCTGAAAGAAATACACAACGTACACCAAGATTCCAGTAAGAATACACATGACTCTTGTATTCAGGCAATATTTGTTTATCCTAGAGTTCAGCTTCAAGTATTATTGTGTCCCAAGTTGATAGCGGGAACTATTTAAGTCAGACTGTTCTATATTTATCAGTGCATCTACTATGCCAGCAGTTCTCAAAGTTCTATAGTCTGCAGACCACTTTTAAGCAAATCCCTTAAACATAGAAGTGACTCACTCCTCTTGAGCACATGATGCCTCACCATGGTTTCTCAATGTGGTGGCTACACTAGGTTCTATTTTTTAGGCTTGTTTGCTTTCTCTTCACCTGGTAATTAGTGATGGGCTCGGGCGTGTTCGCAGCTCCACGCGCCGAGCACGCCAGGAAGCTGACAGCGTGCAGCGCCATCTGTTAGCTTCCTGGCAGGCTCGGCACGTGGAGCTGCGAACACGCCCGAGCCCTTCACTACTGGTAATCCTGTGAATAACACACTTCCTGTCCTTTAGTGGCTACATTCAGTCACTTCACTGTATCTATGGAGGGAACCATGGTTGTCACTTCAAGACAGTACTATAAACACATATTCCTGTGGAAGTCTTTTGTTTATAGAAGATAGCTTGGGCGGAAGATTAAATTGTTTATGCTTTCAGTTCAGTACACAGGACATTAACAACTGAATTTCTGCCAAAATCAAGAGGTATTTTCTTTTGTTGGCCTAAAAACTAATGCAGCCACCACATCTAAAGACTGGTAAGCTGCAATATTTTCCCTTTTTCGGTTTAGATACCCTTTATGAAATGTTTGCTTCATCTGAAGTTGAGTCAGTCCAGCTGTACTCATTTCCATGTTTTACTGATCTCGGCACTATATAAATACCTGTAATAAGTAAATATATACATATGAGCAACTATATGAAATAGGCATTTAACTGTTAAAAGCCTTATCAACTCTGGAAGTGTTTTTAAATCTCCCAAAGCATTATTTTATCAACCTCAAATGTTTTTTGTTTTTTTTACCTCCTCAATATACACCTGATTGAAACTCATTACCAACCTGAAGCTAGCAGTATTGATGACCCATGAGGTATTCTTTATCTTCACATAAATATATCACTATTTTAAATAAAATGATGTGTGTATGGTAAATTCAGATGCATTTTTTTTAGATTGTAAGCCCTCAGGGGCAGGGCACTTCTTACCATCTTGTCTTGATTTGTATTGTGATTGTAATGTCTTGCTTATATTGTAAAGCGCTGCACAAACTGTTGGCGCTATATAAATCCTGTATAATAATAATAATGTGATACTGCATTTAATGACATGATTTTTTTTCCGTTTTTATTGTAATAACAAATAGCCCTGGGGGGAGAATCATCAAATTCACGCTGTAGAGTGTGGGTGGAATTAATCTGTTAGATTTATTTTGTGCCATACAAAAGAAATCTACTAGTGTATGGGCAAAGTTAAAGCCCCTCTCCAGGCAAAAAAAAAAAGTATCCCTACTTTTGCAGTAATCCACTGCAAGGGTTAAGTGCTCATTTTTGGCTGGAGTAAAGCAGATTTACTTACCTGATGCGCTCCTCCGGCCCCCTTGGGGCTGTTAGACCAGACCCTGCAGTCTCTTGTTCCCTCTAAGGACCGCTGACATGATGACGTCTGATGTAGGTTCCATAGACCTGCAATAGACAAGAGGACGCAGAGGGACATTCCACCAGCCAAACAGACGGGAGAAGAGGTGAGTGCTGACAATCAGGGGAGCAAGGGATCAGGTAAGTAAATCTGCTTGACTCTGGACCCTTGACAAAAATGAGCACTTGGATGGGCTTTAAAGTGCACCTGCAGATGTTGCGGGCTACCCTTATTGCTACCCCGCGAATAGTGCAAGCAGCACTGCATGAACAGTAAATTGTTCTGTAAAGTGATTTGTTTACCTTCAAATCAGGGTACCACATTACAGAATGGTCACTGCATAGTTCGTGGGCACCTGCAATCACACGCAAGCTTCCCAGGGAGTACAACTCCAACTCTGAGCACACAGAGTTCAGTAACACTGACATACTTCAATAACACTTGTCAAATGGAATAAGATGTATCACAAGCAAATGTCAAGGCACTTCAGATCCGCTACAGATGAGTAAAAAAGTGCGTTATTTGAGTGAACTAGCAGAGATAATAGCTATCTCGTGGGATAACTGCAATCAAGCATATCCTGAAACCACACTGTGATAGTTTTCACAGCTGATCTTGGCAAGTGACAGGGTAGTGACACTTAACTAAACCCTGTTTAAAATTTTTGTATGTGGAATCAACAAGCTAACGATATAGATATTTGCAGAAGTTACATTAATGCATACATATATTTACAGGAACACAAGCATTTAAGCTATATTAAGCAACTGATTTCGGTATTAATCACATGCCTTCGGAGCCTTTCGTGTCTGAATGACGCTGTCTAACTCTGCCGACAACAGCTTATATACCCTCTCCTAAAATATGTCCCTTCTGATTGGCTAAACTTGTAAAGCCATCATGTACTCATGTCCTAGCAGTCCAGGCTAATTGTACACACTAGCTTCCTGCAAAGGTGTTTCCTGCAGATAGAAAGTCAAAAAGGGGGTAGGAGGAGGGGAGGCTGGTACAGTCACACTCTCATGCTCTCTTTCACCCCCTTCTCTCTCTCTCGACCTCCCATGGGAAATGTGAACAATCCTACAGTCATCTACACGCATTGTTTCAGATAAATATATAGCAAATTACAACATTTTCTAAGTTAGAAAAAGCACCGAAAGAAATACTTGAAACCAAAGAACATTCAATATGATTAGCGTGTTCATCGTCATACGAGAGCTAATAAAATAAGAGCTGTTTTTTTGGGGAAAAGTAAGATATTGGTCAGAGTCAGATATTGTATGCCATATATAGTGAAGGATCAGCATTAATTTAAGGTTTTGCATTGCTTGTCAGTCTATGGTATGCAGTGTGACTTATTTATCTATTTTATACTTAGGGGGGCACTTAAAAGATTTTACATAAAAAAGTAAAAATCCCTCCAAGTTGCCAATAAAGACAAAAAAGAGAACCTCCAAGCTTCAATGGGTGAAAGTGGAGGAATAGTGTTATCACTAGTTCTCTGCTTCATCAGCTTCTTTGGTGGTCCCCAGGTGACATTAGGGGTCCTGGAGACCCCTGATGTCACCATAAAAAGGACCTGTCACATATATTTGCTATCACATAGGGGGGTTTCTTAGCCCCCTATGTAATAATAAAGTTAAGTGAAACATGAAAAAGAATAAAAAAACAACACAGATTTTTCCCCACCCATACATACACGCATTCAAACATGCGTTGGGTGCGCATACATGCGAAAACAACTATTGCGCCCATTACACTGCACATGTTACATATCGCTGCGAACGTCGCAGCGATATGAGAGAGCAATAATTTTAGGACCATCAATCACTGATAACACTAAACTGATGAGCGGTAAAAGCTTTTAAAGCATCGCCTGTGGTCATTTTAGGTTATGGTCGTTTTTTGAGATTTCGCTGGTGCACACAATTTTAAAGCTCGACATGCTTGGTGTCTATTTACCAGACGTGACCCTGTCTTTTATATTTTACCGAAAAATGGGGTCAAAATAAATGTATTATAACATAATGTTAAAAAAAACTTTTTCTTTTCAAAATTTTCAGTAATTTTTCCTTAATATAGTAAAAAATAAAAAACCCGCAGTGGTGATTAAATACCACCAAAAGAAAGCTCTATGTGTCCCCAAAAAATGGTATAAAATTCATTTCTGTACAGCGTTGCATGACGGAATAAATGTCAGTCAAAGAACCTCAGCGTTGAACACTGAAAAATGGCCGGGCCAGGAATGGGGTGTAAACACCTGGTCAGCAAGTGGTTAAAGCCCCCCTCCCGCGCGAGCACGCACATCGTCATGGAAACACGCGTCGGGTACGTCTACGTACGAAAACGATGATTGCACTACACATGTTGGGTATCGCCGCGCTCAACAGGCTGAGAGCAATAATTCTAGGGCCAATATTTACATGTATCTCTAAACTGATGACCTGTAGGGGCTTTTAAAACATTGTCTATGGGGTACTGAATTCTGTGGCAGTTTTTTTGGGGTACTGAATTCTGTCGCAGTTTCACGGGCGCACAGAATTTATAACCTGGGTATGTTGGGTATCTATTTACTCGTTATAACCTCATCTTTTATATTTTACCAAAAAAATGTTTTATATAGTGTTTTGGGGCACTAAATTTAACTTTTGCATTTTTCACAAAATTTTGGGGCTTGACAATAAGTTGCGCTAATGTCATGCAACATAAAAATTTGCAACTGCCACTTATTTATTCTATAGGGTCTTGCCTTTCAGAAAATATACAGTATCATGTTTGGGTTTTAAGTAATTTTTAGGCCTGAAATGTGGATTATAACATGGGTGCAAAAAAAAAAAAAAAAAAAAAAGGCCTTTAAAAACTTGGGTTATAAATTGTGCTTCAGACCATTTTATAGATATAAACCAGCAATAGGTGCCACCGCCCACTTGGTTTTACAGTGCGAGGTCCAAGGTACTGGGGGTGATCCTCCAGCTATGCACGTGAATATTCAATATACAAAGCGGGCTTAATGTGGCATTATACTGGTAAGTGAAGCATTTTCCAGATTATAAACTGTTTCATCAGACTTTTTACTGCTTAATAGATCTATCTATAAATAAAAAAAGGAACACAGCAACATATTATGATTAGAAATGCACCGAAATGTCACTTTTCGGCCGAAATTGCAATGCATCCATAGTTCCTCTCCTCCCCGTCGGGTGCTGCTCTGTGTGCCCTCTGACACAGCGCAGCGTCCAGTGGGGAGTAGAGAAACTGTCACAGGAAGCCGAGCGCTGCTGGGGAGGAGAGCGCTGTGAACACCCAGCGTATCACAGGAGGAGCTCTCCTCACGCACCGCCCCCCTCAGCCTCCTCTGACCGATTAGGATGTAGAGCAGTGTGGGGGTGGAGACAGCTGTATGCTGTCACAGGAGTCCCAGCCTGCGGTGAGGGGGTGGAGTCAGCTGTCAAAATAGATTGAGCTCCTCTCCCCGCACCACCGGCTCAGCTGTGACAGTGGGAGTCAGGATGGAGAGCAGTATACAACCTAAGACTTTAATCACCTTCCTTATTTATCCCCTACTGGGACTCCACCTGTGCGCCAAAAATGGCACACGCAGCACTCCAGTATTGTGTCACAAACACGTTAACGTGCGCACGCAAGTAAATATACAGCCATGTATAGAATAAAAATGTGCATATATATGCACATACGTGCGCATCTGCAGTCTCCGTCACTTTAAGGAGAAAATCCCATACAGTGAAAAATATACAATTCGAGAGGAGATATACCCTTGTATTAACTTTGACTAAGGTGAACATAGTCAATCCTAACCAGTCTAATCCCAATATGGAATCATTTGAGTCTGGAAGCCTTCCAGTGGAAGCAAACTGTCCTCCCAGAGCATGTAGTCAAGGTCTAAATCTACATGATAGTATAAGCTCAGGGAGAGATTTTTGCAAGACACAGTCTTGTAATTAAATGTTCTAAAAGAACCCAATACATTCCTGTGATCAACGGAAGACATTGTAGACACGTTTATTGCCCCAAAATAGACGAAACGGCAACCCGAGAAGAGGAATGGAGGGATGTATAATGATCTAATTTTCGTTTCCACCACAATGTATGTAAATAAAGAACACACCCCTGCCATGACCCCAGTTATGTGGACCATTAAGAATCTATATGCCAAATATGATTGGCTAAACCCAGAATATTTTTTTACCATTACTTTTCCTTTATACTGGCTTTATAAAATTGCAAACAATCATTAAGACATAAGATACAGAATAATAGTGCAGAATAACTTTTGGTAGTTAAATAGTACATTTTCATAGATATCTTTACAGACCAAAATAAACAACTGAGGAGAAACAGAAGGATTTGGTTCAAAATGAGGGACAGTCTCTCCAAATGAGGGACAGTTGGGAGGTATGTACTCTTCCCTCTTCACCTTTGGAGACTGGCTTTATACTGCCCCCTAGGTAGGTGACCAAGTGCCAACTGTTGCTAATTTGGAGAATCCATTGCAAACATCATACCATTTATGACCTTTCTATAGGCAATTTAAGTCTGTTAATTGGACTACACAGGAGACCTGCTGGAGTACAGCCACAAACAGACTGTACATTTGTTTATACATAGTGACACTGACTATAACATTGTTACAGCACTATTTTTGGGGAAATTTACACATGCTCCCTGCTTTCCTGACATCAAAATGGGGGAGTTCAAATATCCTTGAACACTTATCTGGATTTAGATGATGTCTTGCCAATAGTCAGGAGAATATTCTTTTCAGCAGAATTTATACTGCCACAAATGTGCTAATGACCTTATAGATACAAAAAGGTTTACTCTTCTGTAAGTGGACCTGAGACCACTCTCTACTGTATATGTCTCACTCCTGTATGACAACAATTATCTAATGCAGTATATTAAACTGAAACATACCTAGGGGAAAATAGGTGTTTGGACCCTTGCAATAAGAGCAAATTCATTTTTACAGTATACTTAATGCAGACTGTTACGGGCGCCACATCTGAAGATGAGGCCCCTTTTTACCTCCTAAAGCAAGAGTCCCCAACCCCTTTCTACCGCTAATGCAAGGGTCCCAAAACAACAAAGGGGCAGGCCACTGCCCATTAAACTGGTTGGAGGGGGAGGCGGACTGGTTTAAATAGGAGTAAAAAAATTCCCTTCATCGGAGGTCAGTGATAGTAAAAATGCCCCTTCATTGGTGGCCAGTGGGAGTACAAAATTTCCCTATATTGGTATCCAGTGGGATTATAATAATGCCCCTGTGTCAGTGGAAGTAAAAAATGCCTCTACATCAGTGGTGAAAAAAAAATGCACCTGCGTCAATGACCAGTAGGAGCAAAAACACCCCTTTGCCTCACTAAAAGTAAAAAATACCCTGGTGTCTGTAAAAGTAAAAAAATACCCCTGCATCAGTGGTCAGTTAAAAATATTGGCAGTTAGGAGTAGTAAATGCCAGTGGTGCACCTGTGTCAGGGGGAAACATTTCTCCGAGCATTGGTGTTGAGTAGCACTTACCTGTGTGCAGCTTCTTTGTGCTGCACTGCTCCTCTGGATGACATCACAGCTATGATGATGATCGGCATTCCAACTCCTTGCACCTGCTGCTACTTTGCATATATTGGCTCACTCACTGTGGCTTGCTACAAGAAAGCCTTGCATGAAAGGTCTTATCATTGCAGGGACCAGTAAACAGCAAACAGCAGACCGTAGTTTGGGGACCAATGTCCTAATGCATTCATATTTTGACCCCTTTTCCACCACCACCCCCAATGACTGGTAATTACCTACTAACACCATGTCAGTCTGCCTCATTACTGTATATTCCCATTATATTTCTATGAAAAGATTTTGAAAAATTTGGTTTTATTTATGATTTATGCTGTACTTGGTGTTACATTATGAAAACAATTTTGCCTAGCATTACCATCCATGGGTGTTGAAGTCCAACATATTAGATGATCAATGTCATCAGTACACATACCCCTGAAATAGCCCTAAATATACCCCTGAGTCAACTCTGTACTCAACGATGACTCCCTACGTAGTGTGTCCATGAATTCTCTCTGGCCAAATGTTATGCCTTAATTTCTTTTCTATACTTACCTTTTTCAGATGTCTTCAGGCTGGTCGCTTGATGCCCTGGGTCAACTCCACTCTCTGCTTCATTGCTCTGTGAGTGAAGGGTTTCAAGTTAACACTCTCTCGGGTAGTGGATA
This sequence comes from Nanorana parkeri, assembly GCF_000935625.1. Taxonomy (NCBI): domain Eukaryota; kingdom Metazoa; phylum Chordata; class Amphibia; order Anura; family Dicroglossidae; genus Nanorana; species Nanorana parkeri. The sequence goes on along the minus strand of NW_017307403.1, from coordinate 123,765 downwards.
TACATGACGCCCTGCGGGCCACAAAGTACAGGTACGCCGGTATTTGAGACCCCTGATCTAGAGTGAGTCTATAACAAAGAAAATATTTCCTATAAAAGCCTTTTAATAGTGACAAACACCAGGGGAAAATGGATTGGTTTTCAGTTTTGCTTAAAAGGAATGCATGATTATTTTGACGGAGGTTACTTCCAAGCATGCAGGCAGAGCTGGGCTTTCTTTTTGGACCTGAGTTTTCTTATTATGAAGCATATAATTTTTTTCAGGGGTATTGTGTAAAATAAAATGCCAGCACAGCAATGACAGAAGACATTTATAATGAATGCAGCTAGTAAAGGTAGGACCGTCTGGACACAATAAGGACTGGACATGTATTACAGAATAAATTGTCCACATGAAGCCTGTAATGTTGAAATTAACAGAGCACAATTATATGTCCGCTAAAAATGGAAGTGTGTACTGAGCAGCATGGCTCAAAACACCCCCTGAGAGGTCAATGCTACCAAGCAACCCCTTTATATATGAATTATCCTAAATGACTGCTGCACCTAGCATTCACCAGCCAAGATTTAAAAATGCCTCTGTGTACATGGCTGAACCTTGTAAGATGAGTGGAGCAATGGTAGTCAGTGAATTAGACCAGATGTCTGTTGTAGAAAATCCATATTTTTCCTTAACACGTCATGAAGAGTTGCTAATGTACATTTTGAACAAATAACATATTAATTACATATTTTCACATTAACAGTAATGTACAAAAAACCTCATACCTGGATTTTCATACTGTTGTAGATCTAATTACCATCAAAATCTACTTTAAATATCATGTGAATATCTGGTACGCATTGAGAAACTGATAGAAACAGTTCAATGTGGTTTAACACTTTACTGTCAAAGGAAACTATAATGGTTTGGAGTCAGTAGAGTCTGTGGTTAGTAGCAGGAGTATATATACCAGCGGAGTGGGCGGGGACCGGTGGGGGGGGGGGGCCCAAAAAAAAATCTTGCACCAGGGCCCTTTGTTCCTTAGCTCCGCCACTGCTACCTAAATATACTGAATGACCAGGTTTTTCCATCAATAGGTTATTTTCTTCCCTTATGGCATATTGGGCATTTTCCAAGATGACTATGCCAGGATTCAGATTGTGAAAGAGCGGTTTTCAGGGAGCATGATACATCATTATCACACATGGATTGGCCACCCTATTCAGACATAAACCCAATTGAGAATCTTTGGGATGTGCTTGTGAAGACTTTATGCAGTGGCCCGACTCTCATCATCACTACAAGATCTTGTTGAAAAAATAATGCATTTCTGGATGGAAACAAATGTTGTGATATTGCATTAGCATATTGTAATGATGCTATGGTGAATGCGTGCTGTAATCAAAGCTAAAGGAGGTCCAACTAAATATCAGAGTGTGGGACTTTATTTTTGGCCAGGCAGTGTAAATGTGTTTCAGACTCAAATGTGCACCCAGGTACCACAGGAATCCCACCTTTTCAGAGAAATATATAGGTCTGCCATTGCCATCCTCACTCTATTAGCTGCCTGCCCATTATACTGCCTCACTGCCTTCAGAGTAAAGTCAGAAATCCTGATATCTTTATCTCTTTAACTGGCAGAAAGGGAAGCCACCATGTCTCTCTCAGGAAAGGCTTGTTTTGGGCCAAATTGCTGCCAATGTCATTTAATGTATCTTGATATCATTTATATATTAACTAAGACAATGCATTATTACAGAATTGTCATATATGAAAGCTATCAGTAGATGGAGAGAACACTTATCAAATCTTGTGAGAAATTTACAAGATCACAGCTAAGATTATAACATGCATGTACAGTATCTTGCAAGACCTTTTTTTGGAAAATAAGCACACTACTGATTATTAACACAGTTATTGCCGTCAACAATCCAAGATATAGCATACCTATACTTTGTGGTCCCTGCTTAAAAAAATCTGAGAATTTAAACTGAGCCTTACAAACACAAGGCGGAACATTCCCATGAGTTAACAGAACAGTGATCAAAATCTGTGCTGGGCTCCTTACCTTTAAAAAGCCAGTCAAATACCTGCAAGAAAAAGACATGACAACAGACAGGCTTACATTTTTATGCATTTCATATTTATAGCAGTGCTTAGTTTCAGAAAAAAAAAATTGTGACAGCAAGATATGTATCAAAGAATTTTCAAAATGCCGGTGTAAATTCAACCACTGCATGAACATATTACCATATAAACATTAGAGCGCCACCATGTGGTCAAAGTTGAAACTGTACACAAATAAATTATAACAATTTAATAGAAAGGTTAATCACTCAATTAAATAGCTAACTAACAAGATCAACTAACATTTTCAGGAAAGGTTTACTTTAAACATAAATATATGCCTATGCCTTTAGAAGCACATATGACAGAGTGAGAATGCAGAAGCACAATTGGGTGACCGGAGTGCCAGGAATTGCCTAAACAAGGCCCCAGATGCCAGCATATTTTGAGATAAAACTAAAATGTTAATGTCTATATTTTAGATTTTACTGATCAGGTTTACATATACTTTTAAATTATTTTGCCTACGTGTCCATTTAAAACTGAACTCCAGAGATATATTAAAACACCATTAATTGGCATTGTGTATTCATCAAACAAACATGAATTAAATATACATCTTAAGGCCCGTTTCACATCTGAACGATCCGGGATCATGCGGCACCAAATATATCCAGAAAGGCAAACTTTTTCCAGTAAGATCCATATCGCTGTTTCAAATAATTTAGCAATACCAGTAAACTGGGATGCTTTCGAAATTATAAACAATCCTCTACAAATCGTGCATCAAATCCATAAACTTGGAAGTGTTCCCACCAACCTATATATAAACTTTTATACTAACACAGGTGGTATGACTACAGTGGGTGTTTGTGGTCGTGTTCACCCAGCCGAGAAGATGCTTATAGGATTTAGTGATATTTATTGTCCACACCTGAAAAGACTCATGAGAGCTGCAGCATTCTGCAGAGGTTTATTATCATTTGCATATCTAGTACTGGGTGTGAGAACTTTCCATGCTAAGCTTGTGATTGTACCTAAATGTAATTTTAGCGCATGTCTTGTTTATTTCTCAACACTAATCTTTTGACTTAAACATCACACTGCAAAGTTAGCCAAATATTTTAGTATTTTGTCACACTTCTTCTTCTAATGGGTGGTCTATGTGCATCAGACTTGGCCATCCCAATAGATTAAGATATAAAATGGTCATTCAAGAGCACATACACAGGCTGCTCCCGCCCTCAAACTTATCACTTTCCATCCTGTGTGATGGATGTAAAGCTGCCAGCAGCTGACACATGCACAGATATTAGAGAGGACCTTAGGCTAGTCACCTGTATTGTCCTCAGGCTCCCTGCAGCTGATCTTTTCCCATTACTGACTTACCATGCCTTCTTCCACACTGTGACTTTGTATGAAGGTGACCATCTTGGTAGAGGCAGGGCTTTACTTTCTAACATCACATCTCCCTCTGTCAGGCACCCCCTAATCCTCTAGGTTTCGGATCTCAGCTGCGGTAGGACAGTATAGAAATTAACCAGCGTTACCAGGAGGAGAAACGGCTACTCAGGCTTAACCCCTGGCATCACTCTCTGACTGGACAGAGAGTCAGGGGTTACAGCATCATCTGCCGTATATTTCTCTTGGTAGTGGATCAGGATCCCCTGCGACCATTACACCCCCTAATGACTGGCAATCTGATGAATGGTGGGGCAATGAGAAGCAGCAGTAGGAAAAGTTTAGAAAGCACAAATCCACAGAATGAATGAAGCAGAAGCAGAGAGATTCTTGCACTACAGCTCCTCAGGTACAGATTTTCTCCAGCAAAGAGAATGGGCAACAGCACAGTAGTGATAACACCAAATCTAACTCCAAATCTCACAAGACTAAAGTTGATTTACTGAAGGCAAATAGACTGTTCACTTTGCAAGGGAAGTTTCATATTGCAAGTGAATTTATCTTAGCTTAGTGATTGTGATAAAAATTTATTTCGCAAAAAATACCCAATAGTGTGGAAGTAAAATAAAAAAAACTGTATTTTTGCTTGCATACGATTGGCTGCTGGTCAAGGAGAGCTTCATCTCATTCACAAGCTAAAGGAAAATTCCCTTGCAAACGAAAATTCCTTTGCAAAGTGAACAGCCTAGTTGCCTGTAAACAGCTGCAAATGTCCCTTCGCATGTGCACCATCTCGGTAGTAGGATGGTGCATACCTATGTGCCTGTGCATGGATGTAAGCAAATGGTACAGTACATGCATGCCCAGGTCTGTGCGCCTAATTTAAACAATGCGTCAGACAGCCTATTTAAGGATGAACTCAATGCTGAGAATTCTTCAGCTAGTTCCTTAGTTTTTGCATATCTGTTTCTGCTTCTGATACCTGTTATTGATCTGGCCTGAACATTGACTCTGCTGTTTGCCGCCTACCTCAGTGACCTCGGACTGCTTCCTACTACTGTTATGCCTGCTGATTTGGTACTGCTTCACCCGAAAGTTATCGACCCCAGCCTGTTCTTGACCCTGTTGCTGCCTGGCGATTGTGCACCTCGCTGCCCGCCTTTTGTCGACACGGCCTATTCCATACTATGATTCTGCCTACTGCATCGGTGCTGTTCTATGTGCTTTTTGTATTATTGTTCGTAGGTGTCTTCCTTGCAGATATCTGCATCCTGCCACCTATACCCTCTGCCCGGGTGTAGTCAAGTGTCTAGCAGGCACTCGTGCCCCTCTTCCATACCTACACCTACTGTCCATCATCTTCAAGGGTGTTTGGAGAAGATCAGCAAGAGAGATAGCCCTTGTCATCTCAGGCACCTACCAAGGTTCGTGACAGTAGATCAATTCTTAGCAGTCAGATGCAGAAATGACTTAGATGATCTTACACTGCAAACTTACAACCATGATGCTCAAGGTACAGGAAGCGCACTGCTATTTTTCAGGAGGAATTCAAGACAAAATGTAAACCTCTGGGTACTGCAAAGGCACAGTAAACATTGTTAGATGTTACCAATAACATAGCAAATCTTTAATTTTGAGGTTTAGCATACAGCCAGCATGTAGCTGTGTGAATGAGGCCTTAAGGTTCACTTTATCAGTAACCCATACCAGGGGCTGACTGGCAACTTTTGGCTCAGGGGGCAAGTAACACCCAGAGGCCCACTGAGCCCCCCTCCTGCTTTCCCTCTTCCCCTGCGTGCTCCCCACCCCCCTTGCCACTTTCGTCAGCCATGTAAATTACAACACGGGAAAACAAAATAAACTAGGGATGCTCCTATATATATATCGGCCGCCGAAATATATCAGCCGAAAATGGCACTTTTGGCATAATGCCGAATGTGCCATTTTCTGGCCGATACAGCGTTGCATCTGTGTATTCTCTCCTCCCTGCTGGGCGCTGCTCTGTGTCGCAGCGGGGAGGAGAGGAACTGTGACAGCCGGCCGAGCGCTGCTCTCCTCTCCGCACCGCCTGCTCAGCCTCCTGTGACAGCGTGTCAGGAAGCAGAGTGAGGCACAAACATGCAGTGATCAGTGATCGCTGAGTGTTTGTAGATAATTGAGGACATGGTATGGTTACTATATCCTCAATTATGAATGAAGGGGAAGTGATCTACATCACCTCCTGTTTATTCATGATTCTGGATATAGTAAACACACTCTGTCCTCATGTTATGAATGAACAGGAGCACTCAGTATAGAGGATTCCTGTTCATTGATAACAGGGGCTGCAGAAAAAGAGATTGAAGACTCTGTGTTCTCTGAGGACTCTGTGTTCTCAATCGCTTTTTCTATTTTAAAAGGGAAATATCAGCGGTCTGTTTAGACCCCTAATATTAGACCCCGAAGCCCCTAAAAGTAAGGTAAAAAATAAAAACATTTAATAAAATGTGACGCAGAGCGCAGTGGTCAGGGTGTGACACAGAGCGCAGTGGTCAGGGCGTGACACAGAGCGCAGTGGTCAGGGCGTGACACAGAGCGCAGTGGTCAGGGCGTGACACAGAGCGCAGTGGTCAGGGCGTGACACAGAGCGCAGTGGTCAGGGCGTGACACAAAGCGCAGTGGTCAGGGCGTGACACAAAGCACAGAGGTCAGGGTGTGACACAGAGGTCAGGGTGTGACGCAGAGAGCAGAGGTCAGGGTGTGACACAGAGCGCAGTGGTCAGGGTGTGACACAGAGGTCAGGGTGTGACGCAGATCGCTGAGGTCAGGATGTGTTACAGAGCGCAGAGGTCAGAGTGTGACGCAGAGGTCAGGATGTGACGCAGAGGTCCGGGTGTGATGCAGAGGGTGTGACACAGAGTGCAGTGGTCAGGGTGTGACACAGAGGTCAGGGTGTGACTAGAGCGCAGAGGTCAGGGTGTGATGCAGAGCACAGAGGTCATGGTGTGACGCAGAGCACAGAGGCCATGGTGTGATGCAGAGGTCAGAGTGTGACACAGAGGTCAGGGTGTGACGCAGAGGTCAGGGTGTGACGCAGAGCGTAGAGGTCAGGGTGTGACACAGAGGTCAGAGTGTGATGCAGAGGTGTGGGAAGGCAGCCGAACATGCTGTTCTCCTCGGCCGCTGAAGTTGCATGTTAGCGCCGGCCCGACGGGGGCCGTTTTTAGAGGTAACAGAGAGGCCCGGGGGGCAATTGCCACCCTGCCCCTGGCCCAGTCCGCCCCTGACCCATACTAAGCAAATACACAGTCTGCCATTATTGAACTCTCTTTTTAGGATGCTAGTTGCTTGGCTGGTATGTTGAGCGAGTGGCTTTAATACATTCTGAGAACAATTACACAGATCAGGAGTAGTGATTTACTTTGGCTTCCGTAGCTGCCCAGATAGCAAGGATAACTTGCTACAAACTTGTGGCGGGGTGAAATTGTAATTCGTGTTAACTTGCTGCACATATTCCTGGCAAGTTGTAGACTTGCAGAGCACTTGCAGCAGAAGTTCTAGTTGACACTTTTTGAATTTGTAGCAAATTTGCTTGGCAGGTCTACAGCAAGAGTCCTGCAGGTCTTAGCAAGAGCTCTGCAAGCTCGCTGGTCTGGAGACTTGCAATGCAGACTTGCTGTAATTCTGCAACAAAATTGTGAAGCTTGGCAAGTCTGCAATAGTTTAGCAAGTCATTTTCAAGCTTGCAGCTCAATTACTTGCTATCTGGGTGCATGCTTGGAATGTATTAAGGCCAGGGGCAGCCAAGTGACTAGCATTTTTAGAAGAATGAAGGCGAAGACAACCTTCATATTTCTCTCCCTGCAGGTCTACTGAAGCACATTATTTACCACTTTTTGAGACTATACAAAAGGCAAACAACCTCTGACAGGTCTGTGAAGGTTCTCATTCTTCCAGGTCATGGTATAACCTGCAGCCCTGGCCAGTGCCAAAAACTCTGACAGGTTATTTTGATCAATGTCCCCATTGAGGATTTTTTATTCACTTCCTGTAAGCAGAGGAAGTAATTCAAAACTTCTCCAGGGGAGACTGTCAGGGTTCCCCCCTGACTTAACTGGTTTGCAGCATTCTGGCTTGGCTGCCATTCCACCCACCTGTGATTCCTCCTTTGTCTGAGCAGACTGTGTAACGTTGCTCACTACTCCTAGGCTCCCTCTTATGGCCAAACAGGGAGCATCATCTGAGAGAGCCAGATGGGAGTTTCCTGTCTCTGAGTGATGATGTCATCCCACTCACTATTTAAACCACTCAGTCCAGTTTGACCTTGTCCTTGCGTGGTAGGGTTGCCACCTGTCCAGGAGTCACCTGGACAGTCTGGGTTTTGAATGCTGTGTCCAGGTTTCATGGCAGCAGAAAACAGGACACAAGATGTCAGGCAGACAGGGGCAACCAAAATTAAGATAGGGGCTACTGGCCCCCCACTGAAAATAGTCTCAAGTGTGATATGTACATATGAATGGGCGGTGCTATTTACATATGAATAAGCTGCGACTCGTTCTCCCCAAAAAAATGTCAGTGTGTCGCTAGAGTGTTCGGGTTTCACTTGAAGAAAAGGTGGCAACTCTATTGCGTGGTCTTACCTGCTAGTGCATTCCTGCTGCTCTGTATATCCTGATTCCGTGTATGACCTGATCCTGGCTGACATTCTCCTCTAGTTCTTGCTCCTGGCTTGTTCCTGACAACACTGAACTCCATTTTCCTGACCTGGCTTGTACGACTATAATTTTTGCTTGTTCCTGTTGACATTTTTCTTAATAAAATATTTGTAACCAGCACCTTATCCTTGTCTGGTTTCCAATGTGCTCTGACAGAGACACAGATTGCAACAAAACATTCCTAGTATAATGGGGAAGGCTTAGAACTTCTGTCAGGTTTTTACTGTCTGTCTTTCTGTCTTCGTGACATTCGAGCTGTCACAAGGACAGAAAGAGAAGTGGAATCTGTGCAACAGGGTCACGGACGGCAAAAAACCTTCATTACTCTTGGGCTTTAAACCAACCCCTGAACTCCCAGAGCTAATTACAGAATTTGTAGCTGGTCAGTTTTGTGCTAAACAACTTTCTTAAAAATGAAATTCTAATACATGATGCATTTTTTTGGGATGAGTAGGGATTTAACTTAATAGCATATTTGGACACATATTTTTATTTTTCATTAGGCTTTAATTAGGAAAAAAGGGTGAAATGTTAGAGGAAAATACATTGCCAGTTATTTATCTATAAACAACATTTAGGTAAATAACGCATTCTGACTACAAGGATACCACATATGTGTGACCTGCACAAACAGAACCAGCAAATGTCTTTTTTTTACCCGTGTACAATATGATAATATACCATCACAACGGAAATAAAAACACTTCTAAATTTGGCTTTGGGATTTATCACTCTCATATGTTATGTGCAGGTCACACATATGTGGTATCCTTGTAGTCAGAATGTGTTATTTACCTAAATGTTGTTTATAGATAAATAACTGGCAATGTATTTTCCTCTAACATTTCACCCTTTTTTCCTAATTAAAGCCTAATGAAAAATAAAAATATGTGTCCAAATATGCTATTAAGTTAGATCCCTACTCATCCCAAAAAAATGCATCGTATTGAATTATATATTGCAGGGTTCCATGCAGTTCAAATGCCATCGAGGGGATTCTATGCTCCTTGGGCCCTGTGTGTAATGGGCAGGGGGCATTTTTAACTTTTTTTTATAACCGATTTATTTAACTTTTTAAAATTCTCTATACAACTGATGCTGCTTCAACAGCTCCATGATAAATGGGCGGGGAGCTGTCTCCATTTTGATTCCTAGCGTTATTGTCAACTTCATCATTTTTTTTGCTTCCCTCTCAAACCCTTTCCGCTCTAAAAATGACCTACACCTGCTCAAGCGGGGACTTCCACATCCACCCTAGCATTCTCTTTCTCTGCTTACTCTATTCTTCTCCACCTCCTTTTTACTTTCCTCTCACCTCTTTATGTCTACTCCCTTTCCTTTAGTTTGTGAAATCTTTTAATCTTAATTCTGGATGCAGTTTATATCATGTTGGTTTTCAGATGTCAATGTCACTGTCTTCCTAGACCATACTAATTTAGTGTATTGTAATGTTCTGTTATTTGTCTTTTATATTGTAAAAACCTAATAAACTTTGATCAAATAAAAAAAAATCTTTACATTGATTATTCATTTCTGCAGCAACATATCACGGATATTAGTGAGATATTGATTAATTCTATCAGCATGTAACAGATTACTGTTGCAGTGATATCTTACTGCAGATGAAAAGGCAAAATATGCAGTACATCTCTGCAATACTTGCACATTCGTTGTTACTATTATTATTAATATTATTATACAGGATTTATATAGCAGTTTGCACAGCACTTTATTTATTGGTTTTATATCTCCTAAGACCCTGATGGTACAGAAAAATATCTGTTGTTATGCCAGAAACGCACTCAGCTCCTAACAACAGATACCTTTTTGTGGACTCAGTGGTGTCAACCCTGCCCAGTGTCCATTGCTAAACACATTCTCAGATCTCTACAACATAAAGGCTAATTATTCTGTAGTCCAAAAGAACTGGGACTCTGAGAGGGAAAGGTAGCCTCTGTGCGTAGAGGACACAGGACAACTCTGAATTTTATGTACTTATAAAACAGATATGACAAAAAAAACTCCAATTGTACATTTAACGGAACAAAAGGGAGCAAATAAATGAAGTTCATTGTTAGGGTTTATGTTACTTAAAGGGCAACTACACTTTACTTCCCCAACCCAGAAAAAACTTACCTGTCTGGGGCAGCATGCTTCTTTGGCGTTTACATCCTCAGTGTGGAAATCTTCTCTAGGCCATTTACTTACCAGAAAAATGAATACAATCATACAATTATAGTAGAGAATCTAAGCATTTGGGTCCATTTAAGTATTTGAGTTACTGCACCTGGGTGGGGAGTTCTTGCTAGATTAGCCAGAAGCAATAAAGAGCACTATGTTTCAGAAATGGAAGTCCAGGAGCTATTTGAATTAGCTCATGGGCCTAGAGCTGGACCTCGGATTTGCCGGCAGCTCCAGGATAAACACCACTTGGTCATGGAAACCTGGTGCTACTTTAAAATAGTTTTGCTACAGAGAAATAAAATCCCGGTGTAATTTTAAAAAGGCAGGCAGGAACGATGTGAAAATGTTGTTTGCACATACAGTTATCTCTTGTAGGATACCTGTGGTTCATTGAGCATACTTTGCTCTCTACTTACATCTTGAGGTCAAAATTGGAACTGCAGAGGGGAAATTCATGACAACAATACCGGTATGTTGAACTTTAGACATTTTTTTTTTTCATTTTGGTGAAAATCCACAAATAAAAGTTATTTGCCTGTCAACAGTATTACCATATTACCAGAATATATGCATCAATACATTTCTTAATAACATGTTTTCACAATATAGTATTTGTTTTATGCCAGGAGAAAAATGTTTTAAGATTTCATCATTTTCAATTAATACATTAATTTATATCAACATGAACATATTCATCAGCTCTTTATAGAAAACATTGGAAAATGTACATTATTTCCTGACCTGGAAGGGCCTTACAATCTAGTTTCCCTCCCACTAACCAGTATATATATATATATATATAATGTATTTTTTTAGTCCTAACAATAATACACATATACTGCATATACTGCTTTTCTATGGCTGCAGTCACTCTAGGCATCTAGGTGCATTCAAAATTATTTAAAGTGGCCAAAGATGTATTTTTTTTACACTGAAACGTCATCTTGGATAACCATTCATTATTAGATGTCCGGTGGCCAGAACAGATACCTGTGGGTGGACCAACTGTTCTTGCACATTGGAAAGCCATCTACTGTCTATGCCAATTCAAGTATTTCTAGAGCTAAAAGTTTTTGTTTGTTTTGGTTAGCAAAGGGAATGCAGCTTTCACACATGCGCCTATCCGCTGTAATCAGCAGGGGACATGTGCACGAATCCCGTGCTGATCTGAACAGTACAGAGCGAATATCACCAGCTAACCAGACTCATGTTAGGTCTAGGTGGAGTTAGGTGTAAGTGGACACGTGTCCGTTTACATCAGATTGCCCCCAATTCTGTTCCATTTTGTTTCTGGACCTGGACAGAATAGGGGGTGTCTGTTTAGATCTGGCTGCCGATAGACTAACATTGGGTTTCCAGAACTGCCCATCTGAAAGTGGCCTTAGAACCCCATTCACGTTTTTACTGCTGTCTGTGCCCTCAATGGGATGATTCCCCTTTCCTATTTGTCCTGGTGACCAGTTGTCTCAGCAACAGAAATAGAGGAGAAATAGTCCCAGGGGAACACTTACACGCGTTTATCGAGAAATCTCCTGCTGTTTATATTGTTTTCTGACAGTGGCCAGAATAACAGAACAAAACTATAGCCGATTGGCTGCTAGTTCCGTTCGTTCAAGATTTTGTTTTCACCTGCTCCTTCAATCAGATGATCAACGGATGGCGGGCAGAAGGGTGCTGACAGCGGCACCCACACAGCTAGTTTTGGCTGGTTCATCAAGAAGCAAACAAAGTTCACTGTGCATACAGCCTACTTTAGGAATAGCATGTGCAAAGTCATGGAAATAGCCAGTAGGATGACACTAAGATGCTTGTGGAGCTGAACAAGCACATAATAACCAGAGGTAAAAAAGATGTTAAAACAACTAATTAAGAGAAATGGAGACAGTTCTCATTGTTTGTTCTCAACATTCAGAAGTGTTGGTTACACTGATCAACAAGCTTCTTAGCCATGTTAACTAGGCTAGAGAGTGTCAGTGGGAGGTCAGGATTCTGACACCTCTAGAAATACTGAGTAAATACTGAGTATCTACCGAGTATCTGGTGTGAATCTGAAGTCAGCTCAGGAGCAGTCAGAATCACAAACACAAGTGACATGCTAACAGCTGTTCCACAAAGACACAATTGGGACATTAATTAGCATTGCTCTTTGCAAACAGCCAGATTAACACCTCTTTTTATTTTAATGAAATCCGTCTGCTAAAAAACAGTTAATCCCATCAACATCAGTTTCAACACTTTTTTTTGAGTTATCATAAAGTAAAACATTTTACACAAGGAAAATTGTATCAATACTTACCATAATTTTCCTTTCCTGGTGCCCTTCCATGGCAGCTTATTTTATGGGTATGCTGCCATATAGGCACCAGGAAAAGTGATTTATCATAAGGCTTTTCATGTAAAAATAGTTGAGGCGTTTTAGGACTGCTGATGATGTTGTGCTTGTTATTTAGAAAATAAACCTCCCAGTTTTTGGAATATACTGTGTGGATCCACCGTTCTTTTGCTTTATATTGGACTTAGCCACAAAGCAAGGCTCATGTGTCAGAGACCTGAAGGTAGATATGGGTTGGATCTGCTAACAGCAGTAGATAATTCCCCACTTTAAACATCCTTTTATGAAGGTAAGCAGCAAATATATAGTATATGGAATAAAGAGTAAAGCTTGCCATACACTAGTAGATTTCCGAACGGAAGATCTTTCTTTACCACCCGATAACGCCATCACACACTGGAATGTCGATCAAAATTTTGTTTAATTTCAATGTTCCATTTTGGACTTTCCTGAAACAAAAACCACATTCACTGTTAAAAATGTTTTTGCTCAAGAAAACGTTTCCATCCCGCTCTTTCGAGAGAAATCGAGCGATTGTTGATTTGACCCCATCAACTAATAGAAAGTCGAACAAATGTTCTTTCGTACGAAAGTTCTTTTGAAAATCTAAGCAGTGTATAGCCAACTTAAGGTGTCAGCCTTAATTTATTGAATATAGCACAGTGTACATTTTAAAATAAGGTAAAACCATGCAAATCATTCCTTTCTACTCCTGGAGCCAACTGTACATCCAGAACTGCTGGTTTATAGCACATATACAGCTTAGTTTAGTTTGTTTCAAGCTTCAAACCACATACAGCTGTTTCTGACTTGTTTACCCTCAACAGTGCAGTGTTACCTTCTATAAGTACTGTACTAAATTTATAATAAAGCTTTGGGACAGACTACATTCAAGCTCTCAAGCTGGTGATAGATCTTTTTCATTAAAATGGAGAAACATTAGAACTAGGCCATAAAACTCAACCCGACTAACTACTCCCCCAAGAATGATCAGGCAGGGGTATCTGCTGGAACCTATAGACATATTGAACAGATGGACAATTGCCATATGTTTATAGTTACAGGCACCTGGCTGGATTCACATTGAGAATGAGAACACATGATCAGCAGCTAACGAAGAAGTGTTATTGAATTGGATATACAGTATATCTAATTATTTAGCATGCACCAAATGAGCAGATAAAACACAAAAGCTTCCGTTTTACTTTCAGGCCAATGTAAACCCCTGATACATATTTTTCTTTTCTTTTACAAGCTGCTTCTCTGGGTATGACATGTAAATATGGTTAGGATTTCTCCTTTGCATGATATTAACGATAAGTTTGTACGCAGACCGGTATGAAATTTTGGGAAATATGGAAGTACATATTGTTTTGTTCTTGTCTTGTATATGTATATCCAGTACCTTTTTTCTCATTGTT
>NW_017307403.1:81278-109642 GCF_000935625.1 Nanorana parkeri | reverse complement strand
GCCTGTTTGATATGCATGAAATAAATCTGATGTATGGGATACAAGATGAACCCCTGCTGGTTAAATGGAATAGGAAGTCTCTGTCAGTGTTGGCATCTGTAAACAGTACCTGGTGGTGTCTGGATGTTGGTAATAATGTGGATTCAGCGTGTGGTAATGGAGACATTGGGAGGGGGATCTCAATGGCATTCCAATGGAGAAATATATTTGTTACTACTGTGTGATGCTTTTAAAATGTGCTGTATGCCTTAATGAAAAGCTGAAAATGTATTATTACTGTTACAACTGTATTATCGGATTGTTACTGTTCCCCTGAAATAAGTGCAGTCTGCCCTCATCTCCACACCTATGCATAGGAATAATCCTGAATACTTATTGGAGCCAAGTGTTTATTTGTATGTGCATGCTGGTTTAGAGGAGTGCCTGAGGGTGGTCAGGGTGTACCTGCATGGCCAACCCCCCTCTTATATATACAGTATGTGCTGCTTAATAGACATTGAAAAGTCTTTGGGTTTCACCTTTTTTGGCTGGATCAAACAATTATATAATGTCTATTTGGCAACTGCAGACACTGCTGGATGAGGCTACTCAGGAGCGATAGTAATGTGAAATATTAGACAACCTTCTGATTATTATTGATTTGTTTGTGATTTCCTTTCTGCATTGTACCTCTTCTGCCATGCTCCATAGGCTACACACAAACGGTTAAAAAGGACCTGCTTAGGAACTAGATGTAGATGTGTGAATGTGGTCAGATTGTGTCTGAACATCGATCCATCTTTTACTGTCTATGGTGGGCAACTTTAAACTTCATCCATATGCATAGACATCCCAAAAAACCTAGGCCTAAGGCCAATACCACCCCAGGGTGTTTTGTAATTCTATTGTTCTTGAACGATAATTGTGAGAATGATGATATGGAAATAAAATACAAAATGCAGACACATCCTAAAGGCATATAAAATGTATTATCATTAACTGAGAATTGGTAAGTTAACCTTTGGAATGTGATTGTTTACATTAAAAAAGGAGGAGACAGGATGATGGCCTTTTAACGCCTCCCTCCCGACTCCAAAAAGTTGACAAATTTCACACTTTGGATGCTCGAGATAGTACTTAGGAAAGGTCTCCTGAGCAGAAAAGCAGATCACTAAGAAGCAGCACCATGGATGTCTCTGTGCTTTTCATCTCTTTTCTTCTAGCCCTCTTTTTGCTAGCTGACTGCACTGAGCTACCATTTCAAGAGAGGATGCTTCTCAAAGCCTTGGGATTAAATGGAAGACCGAGACCAGTCTCCCCCGGCCCTGTTCCAAAGGCACTTTGGAAAATTTTTGAGAAAGGAATTAATGCAGAAAATCCCTGTAGGATGGAAGGCTTTCAAGTTCCAGGAAACATTGTTAGATCTTACAGAGATCAAGGTTGGTACACAAAATGCATTGATGATCTATTTGAACAGACATGTACTACTACAAAATATGTATTATTAATTTTGTGATATTAATTTTGTGTGTGTGTATATAAGTATTTTTCTGGTATATTACAAGTGTATTGAGATGTCTCTAGATATCCCCCTACTGAACTGCAGTTTTGCTGACAATGATCCAGAGGTCCTTGCTTATATGCATTTAATCTCTAATCTCATCCTATCCCATCCTATTGTCTGCTTCCCCAATACCCCGCCAGGCTTTTGTTTAATTATATTAAGTATAATGTCTAGAAACCTTTGGTACATAAGTATGGAGCTTTAGAGGTTTCCACTGCTAACCTTTCTACCTGATGATACAAGTTAGTGGATTGTTAGACTGATCCTAAGGCTCCTTTACTTTCCAAGTTACTCATTTGGAATTTGGACTTATCCTAACATTCCTGATCTGCAGATTTACCCGAGGTCAGTAATTCAAAGCCATAAACTAGAAATCAAAATTGAATTCAAACCAGGAATCTAGCCTTTGCAAAAGTAGGTCAGCAATGACAGTTTACATATTACTGCCAGTACAGTTTCAGTTTATGGTACTCGTGATTTTCACTCTATTTGGCAGGATGTACTTGGGGATAAAATAAAGTGGCTGTTTATTTTCCCAGTGGATCGTCATTGGCCCACCCTCAGTAAAGAAATAACCATGTATGCTTGTATGACAGGAAAGTTCATGTTCATGTAATTTTAAGAGTTTAAGGATCATAAACTTAGATCTTATTGCCATCTCTCATTTATCACCAGCTTTAGTACAGAAGACAAGTCATTTATGACTTAACTTTACAGTTAAATCACAGAAAATACTTTAACAGCTTTAAAATAACATTACTGATAACTGCTGATTTCCCCTGAGAAAAGTTATGTTAGCTGTCTGACTCCTCTCTCTGCCATTCATTTAACACAGGCATATCATATCAAACTGATTGTTTTTTGTCCATGCAGCCCAAATCTTGTTTGTGGCCCTCCGACTGTTTAATGATTTAAATTGAATACGACCTCATCTGTTTGAAAGTTTATTAAAAGAAACATTACCTTACATTATTTTTTAGCTGAACACTTCAGTTCATGTTTTCCTGCTCATTTCCTTTGAGATAAAATACGTTGCAATTGTCAGTATATTGCTAGTTACCAAAGTGATATAATCTTCTTTTAGAATTATGTAGATGTGACCCCCCAGTAAACATAATCTTACCCTTTGAAAACGTATTAAACTCATTTGCACCTACTGTTTTATTTAACTTTGAACATTGCTTATTAACATATACTCTTAGACACCCCTCAGCAATCCAAACCTGTGTGTTTAGGAGAAAAACAGTTGCAAAAGATGATCAGACAATAGTTCTATTATGCCAGTATATCTGAACGTCCAGTACATGTGCAGCTTAACTGTAGTTTGCCAATTTCTAAATATTTAAGTTGCCTATGAGAAATGTCTTTTTCAAAGTTTTTTTAAAGAAAGCAAATTCAGCCTATGCTGTTCAAAGGCAAACAGGTTATAGGCACTGGTCTTTCTTTGTATCTAATATATGTATACTGTTGGATTCTAAATATTTTTAAGGAACGCTAGATAGGGTAGGGAAATGTACCAAAATGTACCAAAATGTCTATTTGGAAGAGGCGGCTCTCTAATTAGGCAGTCGTCTAAGGCCTCGCGCTCACAAGGGCCTCGCGACTGCCTAATTTGCCTAACACATTACAGGGGACCTTAGCGCTGCTGAGCGCAGACAGCATTAAGTGCCAGGTCACATCCAAGAGTGCATCGCAGTCGCCAAACTTCTCATCTCATCATGTTCGGCGGCTGCGATGCACGCTTGGATGTACATATTCATTTGTACATGAATATGGCAGTATGCACTGAGATTGTCGCTCAATCTCTGATAGTGTAAGTAATGGTTAAGACCCGAGGTTAGATTTTTGTTTGCTACGTCTTGTCACCTTCAATTCCTATTCCAGAGACACAAAAGGAAGTGAAAGGAAATCTCTCAAGTGTGGTGTTTCTCTTTTGGATAGAAAGATTAAATGGTTTCTCTTTTAATCTATCTAGATTAACCATTTTTTTAATTTTCTCCTCTACAGGACCTTTAATCTCCAGTGAAGTACCACATGAATCTTTGTGCTTCAAAAAACATCTCTTTTTTGACCTTTCCGTAATTGAGAAAAAGGAGCAGGTGACTCTTGGCCAACTTGAGATCAAGTTCAAGCATAACACATACCACGGACGTGAGTTCCAGTTTCGGTTGTATCGTCCACTTCGTTTATCTTTAAAGGGAATGCGAGACCACCAAACGAATAGAAGACTTCTTTTTGCACAGTCATTTCGTCTACTTCATAGGTCTTTGCATTTCAATCTGACAAAGGTGGCACAGGACTGGACCACCCCAGAGAACAATATGGGTCTAGTTATGGAAATATATGCAGATGGTGAACCAGCTAACAAATTCTCCACACTGTGTGAGCAAATCCATTCCTTCACCCACACCTCTCTTCTCACAGTTACCCTTGACCCTACTAGCTGCAAAGCCGCGAGACCCAAAAGAAGTGCAGAGTCTTCAATGCCTACTCCCAGTAATATATGCAAAAAGAGGCGTCTCTACATTGACTTCAAGGATGTTGGCTGGCAAAACTGGGTTATTGCTCCACGAGGCTACATGGCCAACTACTGTCATGGAGAGTGCCCTTACCCACTAACAGAGATGCTTAAGGG
The DNA here is from genome assembly GCF_000935625.1 of Nanorana parkeri. Taxonomy (NCBI): domain Eukaryota; kingdom Metazoa; phylum Chordata; class Amphibia; order Anura; family Dicroglossidae; genus Nanorana; species Nanorana parkeri. The sequence continues at coordinate 105,464 of NW_017307403.1, read as the reverse complement.
TACCAACCATGCTGTGCTACAGACCTTGGTACATTCTATTGAGCCGGAAATCACACCACTCCCTTGTTGTGCTCCAACTAAGCTATCACCCATCTCTATGCTATATTATGATAACAATGACAATGTTGTGCTAAGACATTATGAGGACATGGTTGTAGATGAGTGTGGGTGCAAATGAATATGGGGTGTTTTTGGATAATTATTTTTTTAGACTACAACCTAGATTCTAGTTTAGATTTACAAATCTATGGGCTACCTACTGCGTCTACAGTATATTGGCCAATAATCCTGTGGCCATCAAATGAATGTCTACCAACACTTGATCAGTATACAGAAATTGGCTTACGGAGATAATAATGTTGACTTTCGGATGTTTTCAATGAACAAAATCAAATGTGAACCTCATACCTTATCTGACAGGCAAATATGCCGTACCCCACATGGATGCAAGGAACTTTTGTTAAACAGCTAAAGAAACAACTGCATTACCTATACTTGCTCCCTGCCAAAATATTGGAATCGGATTCATACACCTCTCCTAAAACAGCCAGGAAGGTGACGCCATTCTTTCTTATTGCAGTTTTGCAGCATCCTGTGCCACTTACCTGCTCTTTGGTCGTTAAGCAGGAATACAATATTCGACTGGACCTTCTGTCTTGACATTGTAACTTCTTCTTCTATCTACCTTGGTAAAGTAAACCATACAAGGGCTATGAACGGGCTGGAATCAGAGGTGACACTGGAAGATACAAAGATGAACCAAGGAAAAAGGGATATCACCTGACAGCGTGGCTGTGGTGTAAATAACAAGACCTATCACACACAGAATTTGAAACAATATATACAGGATGTATAGCAGCTTTGTGTTTGACTGGAGCTCAGCTGTATACGTTGTCATATTGCCCTAGGTCTCTGGAACACTGCAACTTTTTTTTTTTTTTTTTAACATCAAACGACTAGGCTTGCACTAACCAGGGTTATAGAAATGGATCTGTGTCCAAATTTAAATAAAATGTGAACATAGTTTGTTTAAATAAATGTCATAGTTTATTATTTCATGAAACAGTCTAGAAAAGGACCAACAGCTATTTGATCCTAAACCTTATATACCATAACATTGTCACAATTTTAGAAAATCTAAAATTGTTCACTGTTTTTGTAGGGTCCCGCGCCAGAACTAGAGAGGATATTTCACTTGTAGCTTTGCGTGTGATAGAGCTTGCCGTTCTGGGTGTAAATTGCAGTCGATTTATTGGAGCACACGGAAGCCAATTTGTAATTGTTCCAGCCAGCTGGAACTGATCCCACTAAGGCGCATAGGAATTAGCCACTGGTGTGTAAGGTGTCCATACTCCTGCCAATTATTGTACGATAATCGCAGGTGATCCCACGATTGTACGATAAATCGGAAGGTGTATGGGCAGTGTGCAACCGCTTCTACTGTAAGGTCATACGAATTTCCTCTTACGAGCACGCTTGAAAACCCACCGAAAAGCGTACGATTTTCGGCGGGTTGGTATCGTGGTCGGAAGACGAATGCCGCAAATGCACACTGCCGGCTCAGCACGGGGAGGGCTTGCGATGATCGCAAGTACGTTCTGCCAGTCCAAGATTGGCAGATCGTTCGAAATTTTAATGACTGACCTTACAACCAATCGCACAACAAAAGTCGTGCGATGGTTGTAAGGTGTATGGGCAACTTGAGGGTATCAGATACATGCTGTGGATTCCCGCATTACAAATGAAGGCTGCCACTGGTGTTTTTTATAAAACATACATTATTAAAGCCAATTACCTAAAGTTCTGATATCCCATGCAGACCAAAAAGGTCCCACCTTTCATATACATATGAATAAAATACATAGAACAGTAGCCAGGAAAGTAGACAAAATTCAGACCGGCGCAAACCATTGGGACTGGTATTTGCTTTGCCAACGCTAGGAACCAAGGGGCTGCCTTCTCAACTGGAATCTTGACAACATGCAACAAAAACACAAAGCTGGTGCCACCTACTAGTGCAATATGTTTATTTGCCAAATAATGAAATAAAAAGTTCACTATTCCTAAAAGGAAAATCAGGCATATCAATAACAGAGTCTGATGAAGCAAGAACGCTGTATAGTAGTAGGTGCACCTAGGGGTGTATCCACCGCAAGGCAAACAAGGAGTTTGCCTTCGACAGCACAAAATTCCACTCCCAGAACAGTGAAGCAAGCCGGGCTGTCTAATCAAGCAAACTAGGCGGCTGCTCGATCATATAGCTCCCGCTGGAGAAGAACCTGGGGCCCAGCAGCACAGGCCCTGCGGCAGAGGAGGCCGGGGCCCAGCAGTAGGCAGCTCGGGGCTGAAGGCAGATGTCCATCATGTGTGCTGCATCCAGCCACTGAGAGGTTACATAAAATGTCTTAAAACAGGACGTTGCCCGAGATTGATCCGGTCACCACTGTGCGCACCCCAGCAGGTGGTGGCATGGTTACACATTTCAGGGTAACAACTATGAGCATAATCATTTTGATTGGCACCCTGAATCAGGCAACACCGCATGTCTTGCAGCATGCCACAACACACATTAGTGTGTTGCAAAATAGGGTAAGGTCCTATTTTTGGCATATTAGAATGCATTGGCAGGCCATTTATTGCAAAGGGCTACCTTAACACAATGCACAACAACGTGCATAAACGCACCAAAAAGTAAAATGGGCCCTTAAGCTTTTTGACACACACACCGATATCACTAACTGCAATGTATGCAAATTATCTTTTTTTATACAGCTTTCTATATATATATATATATATATATATACACACACACATAGCATATGATGTGCAAAACACAAGAAAATATTGCTATGTTACAAGACATAAAAGCGTCGTTTTCTGGGATACTGCACTTTAAAAATATTATTTTTAAACACAGTTAAACATGTTAAAAAGACAGCAAGTTATTACCTACAGCCACATTCATCCACAGACATATTGTCATAATGTCTCAGCACCACATTGTCACTATTGTCATAAAATAGCATTGATATAGGAGACATTTTTATGGGTACACAACAGGGCAGGGGGATCTCATCAGGCTCAATGGAGTGGGCAAGGGTCTGGAGGATGGCATGGTTAGATCCATTTAGCACTTCCGTTAGTGGGTAAGGGCATTCACCATGGCAGTAGTTAGCCAAAAATCCCTGAGGGGCAATAACCCATTTCTGCCATCCAACATCTCTAAATTCAACATAAAGGCGCCTCCTTTTACAGATATTGCTGGCAGCAAATGGAAACTTGCCATAACTTCTTTTCTTTCGTGATGTCTTACACTGTAGAGGATTGAGGGTCACAGTAAGTAGAGAGGTATAGAGAAAGGTTTGCATCCCTTGACACTCATCTAATGGACCAGCTAACAAGCTTCCTTCTTTTCTTGGAAAGATCTCCAAGGCCAAACCCAGGTTCTTATGAGGGTCCCTCCAACTCTGGCAAATCTCTGTTAAATTAAAGTAGAGGGATTTGTGAAGCAAACGGAACGTTTGGGCAGTTAAGAGTTTTCTGCTTGTTTTCTGGTTTCCCATTCCCTTCAGTGACAGTTGTGTGATTCTGTAGAGGCGAAGATCAAATATTCGACCATAGTAGGTATTCTGGCTGAAGCGGACTTCCAGCTGTCCCATGGTTACCTTCTCCTCTTTCTCCATTATTGAGACATTGAAGTATAGCCTCTTTTCCAGGCAAATTGTAGTAGGAGGATTCGAGGGATGAGGGATGACAAATCGCCCTGGCAAAGAAACATATGGCACAAATAGGAATACAGCTAGTAACTGATGCAGATAAAGCTACATTGTTGAAGCAATTACACCATTTTGATCTATCTGCAGACAAAAAGGAAAATAAAAAGTAGTTTATCTATATTTCATTTTTTTTATTGTTATCAGGTTTTGCAGGTCATTAGATACCCTTACAATATGATCACTGCTGCACTACTTGCCCCAAAGTTATTGAGAACCTGACGCAACACACGAGTGCGTTCCACAAGGAATACAGAAGCTATAGGTGGTTTCTCCATTAGGGCCTATGGGTCATTACTTAAAAAAGTGTTATTAAACCTTCCCATTAGAACAAGATATATAGCAGCATACCTCATCTCTTACATTGCTTACCAAGCTTTTTTTGATCGCAGCCTGTCGTTTCTTTACACTTTTAAAGCCTTCTTAATTTTTCTCCCCCCTCATTTCCACCAATAGGGTGGTTATGCGGTCTTGCAGGGTCCCCTGAACCCCAGTGTAGCCACTCTTATTCCTATACCATCCCAGGATTACTTTCGCAGATGGCACAGCCAAATACTTGCAAAACAGAAAAATGGTCACCAGCACTCCAGGTTTTCTTCAAAACCTAAATCCTTTTATTCATTCTCACAGGTCATATCGACATGCGTGGCAACGTTTCGGAACCTGTCCGGTCCCTTCATGAGGCAAACAAGTCACTTTTGTTTGCTTGATGAAGGGACCGGACAGGTTCTGAAACATTGCCACGTTGCACTTCAGGTTTTTTGAAGAAAACCTGGAGTGCTGGTGACCAATTTTTGCTGTTCCACAAGTCCTGGACTTCTTTTTTTATTTTCAATGTGTCAAAACAAAAATTAAAATCACTAAACAAAATGAATTGGAAAAAAAAAAAAAAAGCGACCAATGACTCAACCCCAGCCCCTTTCAGTTGCCCGTCAGGTGGTCCCCTCGTCAACAGCTGAATGTAAAAAGGGGAAAGGATGCTGGCTGACATTTTTCCCCAAATATGGCCACAGGCAATGATACCAGCCAGCATCCCTGGCTCATTTTGTTTACATTTGGCCATCAGCTGGGGAGAATCTCCCGACTGGCAGCTGAATGATACCAGGGATGTGTAATTGGTTGCTAGGCTGCTGTCGGCCCGGTGTCCTAGTAATCAATTAAGATAAGCGGAAGGCCGTCACAAAATATAAACCAGCACATACATGCCCCATTCTGAGCACTGGCACCCATCCGTACATCACACCAGAGTTGGTTTTATATTTCCAACAGTTTCCTAATCTGTAAAGTGGAGGTTATAAAAAAACTACATGAATATGTCACACATCGGACTTGCAAGGTCAGTGTGGAGCTGGCTTTGCGACAGCGGCATAGGGATGCTAGAATAGAAAAAGGCCTTGCCAAAACGATTACCACAAGGTTCAAAGCACACGATTGGTTAAAATGTCTATGTTATAGCGTACTCTTTACTGGAAATACCTGAACTCTGTATGGAGTGGTGTTCATACTTTTAGCTGTATAATTGTAGGTGTGATGGTCAGGTGTCTGCAAACATGAGTATATAGTGTACATTCTTATGAACTAGAGCAATCATATTGGTTTTCATATCTCATATTTTAAGTACAAGTAGAGGGAAGTTGGAATCATAAAATCCAGAGTAAAAGGAAAGAGTGAAGTGGTCTCTGAAGCAACTCAACGCATACGTTTCCTGGTGGTAGAAAAGTTAGGGCCTAAAAGCAGATCGCCAAGGACACTTCCTCTAATTTCCTCTGCCATTCATAACTTAGGCCAATGTCACTTCTGCCTAAGAGGTTTCCTGCCCAGGTAAAATGAACTGAAAAAGGGAAGCCACATAGCAAATAATTTATGTTCTCAGGGTAAATTATATCTCACATCTGTACTATATATTCTCACTACCTTCTTCAGGACAGAAATCATTTGTCAAAAATCCTAGGTTCTAGATTCGAATTATATAATGGTATATTGACTCTTTTTGAATATATTAATCTGCAGGTTAATAATGGGACGATTCTACCTGGAGCCAGGCTTTAACATCCCTAATCTGGAGCCAAAGGCTACTGTAAGACTTCTTGAAGAAAGATGCCTAATGCATGGCAAATGCTTGCTGTACACTCAGCAGCTATACCAGCTAATGCTTGAGGTGAAGGCCAGGGAGTTTCATTGGGGAAGTTATGATTTCCAGAAATTCACATGGCCTGCTAAACACACATTCAAAGATTGATGTGCCCACACCTATCTAATTGTGTGGTCAGCACAATGGATCCCATTTAATGTAACAAGACATCTCACAAAATAGATAATCATTTATCAAATGCATGGAAGAGTAACTGCACAGGGTACCATCAGGTTGATCATCTAATGGAATGGAGACTGTTCACTTTGTAAAGTGAATGTTAGCAGATTAAACAAACCTGTGTTGACTTTAAAATGTCATATGTGAGGGAAATTGAAAACACTTTTCCGAGTACAGCCTCTACTCCTTTAGTAATTCCACCTGAAAATGGAAAGTTTTATCATACTTACTGTGATTTTCCTTTCCTGGTGCCCAACATGGCAGCATATCTTTGCAATTCTTAGTATGATGCCAGGTGGACTCCAGGAAAGTAGGTCCATATCCTCATGTTCATATCACATCCTGCACCTACCTTGGTCAGGAAACACTCGGATGACACTACCAGGGACATTAAACTCCTCCACAAAACACAAATCTGCTTTCTTTTTTGGGGCTGAGGGGCCCATCCTTTGATTGTATATCTTCCATAGTATAGACGGTATAGGAGGGGGAGAGACAGGGTTTGGCTTAAATGGAATGCCCAAGCTTTTTAAAAGCAAGCTTTCTCTGAGCTTGATTTCAGAATCCATTGTCACTGGAACAAAGAGACCAAGTAAAATCCAGAGCCTAAGCCACATCATCCTTGTAATCTGTACACAGAACTAACAAGTAGGGCTTTTCAACTATCCTAGTTGAAGATCCTCTAATCAGCTTTTAATTACAAGTACTTGTGGCCAATTTCAGTGGGTGTTAATGTGGAGCATGTACTATTTGCAGCTTTTAGGCTGGATCCACATCTTGAGTTGTAAAATTGAATGCATTTTTATTTGTTTTTAACGGACATTCGGGCATGCAATTTTGTACATTGAAATGCATTGGTAATATGCATCATTGTGCGTTACAATGCTTGGGTATTGTATAATGTTGAATTAAAATGCAGCTTGTTGAATGGTATTAATTAGGTTATATAGATTTCAAAAACACAATAAAGGAATGCTAGATGTGCATACGACTGCTCAACCAATTTCTGCCGTCTCAAAAATGCACACTGACAAAGTAATAGTTATGTCAGCTGACAACTGAGATATGAATGATAAATAATTGTTTACTTTGGTTTCCCTGTGATAGCTGGATATATTACTTAGCTGGAAAATGTTTTCTTGTGAAAGCAGCCTAAAGCTGGCCATACACCTATAGTTTATCTGCAGATTTTCTATGGTCAGATGGAAAAAGTGCAACAGATTCCTCCATCTATGCCAAACTGTGTGGATGGAGGAATCGCCTACTGGGCCAAGCTTCAGTATCTTGCTAGTCAATCCCGCTGGCTCTCAAAATACCTGAACAATCTGATTGGATGCAGGCATTGTTCAGGTATTTTGAGAGAAAGCAGGGCCAAGATACTGAAGCTTGGTCCAGTGGGAGATTCCTCCATACACACAGTTTGGCGTAGATGGAGTTTGCACTATCTCCATCTGACCATAGAAAATCTGCAGATAATATATAGATGTATGGCCAGCTTAAGGCCCTATTCACACTTGCCCTGCACTTTTGTGTGTATTCAAGTGCATTTGCACTTGGTGGGCCTTTATTTGTTAATGGCACCCCAAATGCAGCAAGCAAAATGCATGTCTTAACGTAGGACAAATGCACAAAGCTCGCAGTTCAAACTGCTGCATGAGCTTCTTTGCTGCATTTATTGCAGGTAGGGCAACCCATTGAATTTAATAAAATCCTGTATGAGTGAGACCTACTCAATTCCACAGAGTTTGGGCAGAGAATATCCAAGAGTAATGAGTGCTGGCTATCCTAAGAAGAGGATTTTGACTAGAATTTGTGTCTAATCCTCCAACAGATTGCTTTCTAGAGACAACTTTCCCACCTCATCCAAAAAAGAGGTTTGTACTGCAGTCATATATTCAAAAATTGCTAGACTCCCTCAGGATCATCATGGCACAGGATCTTCTTCTTTTTTAAACAAGAAAATTGAACAGTGGATTTCATCCAGTCTTTGACCTAAATGCACTAAATGCCTGTAACATAGCAAAGTCTGTTTTTGATTCTAGAAAATATATATCAAAGCGCTAAAGGTGTAACTAATAAAAGACTTAATGTAACCAAGTGATAAAGTGAAATTTTAGGTTTAGGCGGTCTAGCTCTAAAACAAGTGATGTGTCTTACATGGAATCATAAAAAAATTATGTCGGGCCCCGCCTTCTCCTCTGATGCCAACCCCCGAGCCCCGCCTCCACCTCCACTGCTGGGTCCAGCCTGCTCCACCACCACCACCGCTGCTGGCTCTCACTGACTCAGCAGCGGCCGTGGAGAGGAACACACCACTGCACAGATCACTATCAGTGAGCTGAACAGCGGCACATTTCTCTTCACAGCCGCCAGTGACAGCCAGCAGTGTGAGATGCCATAGCTACCCAGGTGGCCCGCAGGGCATCAGAAATGTCCTGGCCGGGCCCCCCTGTGCCCCGTGCCCCATAGCGGCCGCCTGGGTCGCTATGGTGATTATTATGCCACTGATTCCAGTGTCCCTGGCACAGGTGGGATAGGAATCTGAGTGGAGGAATTGACCTCTCTCTCCATTTTCCTCTTCTATGTAATCTCTTCAGTCCTCCTGGGCACAGGGTGTCCTGATTGGTTGCCTCCATTTATAGCGAAACACGTTGGAATCTTTTACCTGATACACAAGTTGACCAGTATACCACTATGAGCGATGATTGTGACTCTCAGAAGGAACCAACTGGCTATGTATATTTATGAATTGTGGTGTTTCTGGCAACGTATGCAGGCATTTATGAGGAAATCATGTTTTTTATGTTCAGAATCAAATCATCTGCCCAAATAGGGGGCTATGTTAATGAGAATTCTAGTCAAATGCTGTGCCTTCCATTCAAGCACATGCAGGGAAAAGGCAGTGTTTGAAAGAAAAGGCTGTGTTTGTGTGACCTGCTTTTCCTGCAGTTCAAATGCACCTTAATAGGACATGCTGCGTTCAAACACACGCAGCACTTTTCAAAGTAGGCTAAACGTAGCGTGTGAACTGCCATGTGCACTACTCGAATAAATTCAATAGGTTTTCGCTGACCTGCATTTGACGTGCGAAGCAAATGAACATCAAATACAGGACAATATCTCCCATCGACATGAGCCCTAAGATAATGCACAAAATCTACATTATATGGGTTTGCTGTGGTGCACAAATACATGCACACTACTTTGTTCAAGGGAAGAGGGTGCTTAACAGCTTTCTGTGACTCTTGTACATCAGTAATCACTTGCTTGCAGCACTGTAATTTTATCTGCCCTCTAGTGGAATATCTGTACAATTACTCCAAAATGTGAAACAGTACTTCAGCATGTGTTATATTATAAGAAGCTTGGCTACCAGCTGGACAATAGCCATCATGGGTGTGATGGAGCAGTGGTAGGTCTCAATGCTAGGGTTAAGGAGAGCTGTAATTATTATTATTATTATTATACAGGATTTATATAGCGCCAACAGTTTGTGCAGCACTTTACAATATAAGGAAGGCATTACAATTACAATTACAATACAATTCAAGACAAGATGGGAAGGAGGGCCCTGCCCGTGAGGGCTTACAATCTAAAAGGGAGGGTCAAGTGATACATGAGGAGGTAGCTGTGTGGGGATGGACTTTTTGAGAAGGTGATGGTTCAGTAGTTAGTTTGAGGTGGGATAGGCTTCCCTGAAGAGATGAGTCTTTAGGGATCATCTAAAGCCTTGGTTCTCAACTTGTGGGTCAAGACCCAAAAGTGGGTCACGACATTGTGTTCAGTGGGTCACCGCATGCCTTCCACTTTTCTAGGTGAGAAGCTCCTCAGCCTCCCCCTAGTGCAGCACTATCAGTTCTCACGCCAAGCAGCCAGTCACAATATGCTGCACGGTGCCGAGTGTCAGCTTGAGGTGGGGTGGGCTGGGCTGGGGGTATGGCCTCGAGGGAGCTCCATCCATACGTGCATTGCTTACAGATCCCTCACGTGTCCTGTAAAGGTGCCTGGACTGGACTGACGCCACATTCTGGCTCCTGGCACCTCTACAGGGCACACCAGGGAGTGTCAGGAACGCAGGCTGTTCCGGACTCTGAGGCCAGCGCAGGGACGGCCCCGTCATCGGCGTCTAGTTGCTAGGCGCTCCTCCTCTCCTTCTCACAGACAGTGTGACGCGACGGACGAGGCCCGGCGGCGTCCCGTTGCTAGGAGACGCTCGGGTCGGGTCTCGTCTCCGGCTCCGCCCCCAACAATTGCCTCTGCCTATTTAAACTGAGGCTGAACACTTGCTCGATGTTCTAGCAAAATAGTACGTCGAGCAAGCTATTAGGACCCCTCATCTTGAGCAGAGACCCTGTGACCAGCCTCTGGAACTACTAAGCCATCGATCCAGACTCCAGCTACCCCCAGCACCAAGGAGCAGTTACACTTCCCCTGACTGGACTCTCACCAAACAGCAAGTATATCTCTGCCATACTATATACAGGGGAAGTGTTGGTGCTGCCACCTTGTGGGGAAGTCTCATATTACATCCTCTCTGCTATTCTGCTATCTGCTCCATTACTGCTGCTTAGCCATAGTTGTTGTCACCTGCATGTAACTCATATTGGGCTTAGTGACGTTAACTGGCTCTCTCCTCGAACACTGCTGCACCATATACCCTGGACTGTTAATTCCTCAACCATATTAGATAGACTAGTTCGGTCCTTAGTGAAGCAACTAAGGCATCGAACTACAAATCACAACACGGCCCCAATGCTGTATAATTGAGGGCGTGACTCTACAACACGAATCCAACTCAATGCTCCCAGGATAAATGGTGTATGATGTGTAAGGGGTTCCGACTGCACTCACTGAATTAAAGTGTTACCGTGAACCTCCCTCCTGAACCATTTCCACTTACCTCCGCAGCTGAGATCCAACACTCGCCATCGTGCTCGCAGGAATCGTTACAGGGAGTTGTACAAGCAATGCACTTATGGATGGAGCTCCATCAAGGCACAGCAGCCCACACTGGACCCCAGTCTGCGGATCCACTCTGGTTCTTGTACGATAGGGAGACTGGGTGGATGTTAAAAAAGAAAAAATATATATATTGTTTTTGAGTTTGTGTGTGTGAGAATGTCTGTGAGTGTTTGAGATTGTGTCTGTGTTTCCGTCGGTGTTTTTGAGGGCCTGTTCACAAAAGTACAGTGTGTTAATCGCACAGTCCCGTGCAATTAACGCACTGTACCACACAAAATTGCACCTACTGCGAATTCTGGTGTGGGAGTTGTGTTGCATTGCTATTCATTTGAATGGCACCCCAAACGCACCTCCCACACACAGCTCGATCGCCCGCACCTGAATGCGCAGTACCGCAATGCCATGCATTCCAGTGCGGTGCGACTTGGGTCCTGACCAAGGACAAATGTGGGTCCTGAGGTTACACAGGTAGAGAACCACTGATCTAAAGGCAGTCAGAGTAGGAGATAGTCGCACAGGTTGGGGTAAAGAGTTTCAGAGGATGAGAGACACTCTAGTGAAGTCCTGGAGGCGAGCATGGGAGGAGTTGACGAGGGAGCTGGAAAGCAGGAGATCTTTGGAAGAGCGGAGCGGACGGTTAGGGTGATACTTTGAGACAAGCTTTGATATATAGGACACAGGAAGATGTAATAGGTATAGAAGCCTGGTCACTGTACCAGAAAGTGACAAAAGAGTCTGGGGTAGAGTTTTGCTTTAGACAGTGTATTCACTGTGCAAATATACAGTATATCTGTACATCAGAGCTAATATATATCTGTACAGAACAACAGGTTAAGAGTTAGCTCCATTGAAAACTGTAAAATGTTTACAAACTACCTTCTGATGTGCTTTCTTGCCCCTCTGTTTTGTATGCCACCTTAAATTTAGAAACTGTCTTCTCTATGCATAGACAGATCTGCATATCCATTTATATTTTCTACACATTGCATATCATTGTTCTATTATGTGTTCAAATCATTTTCACTGAATGCTATTTATCTGTAACTCATAGCTCTTCAGAGTGCAGTGTTACAAACAGATGCATGCATAATTAACTAACTTACAATTAATCCTTAATGCGCTGCACGCCAGCCTTTTGTTTTCACTGTTGAATGCTAATGTTTACTTGTTGTTGTTCTCTGGAACTTGTGAAATATTTCACTTACAAATTAACTATTGTTTAATTTATTGATGAGGCACCCGATACTCTCTGTGACACTGCGCATCTGGCAGAGTGGTGCTATTACTCATCTGTTACAGGGAATGGACAGCACTACAGTGGGGGGTATATCAGCTGTCATGGGATTCCCCTGAGATTCAACAAAATCTTACAATCCTGAATTGGAAGACGGTCTGTTACAGAGACAATCCTGCTGAGAACAATGGGCTCAATGTTAAAGAGAACAAGCAAAATGTCAATGCTCTGTTAAAAAAAGCTTTAAAGTTAAACTCCGGAGATATAATAAACCAACACCATTTAACGCCATCACATATTAATTAAAAACAAAAACACATGTAGACTTACAGCAGCTACTATAAGTACCTGAATCTGTCTGGATCAGCTTCTTTTAATGCCATATACAGCAGGAAAAAGGGCAACAGATTCCTCCATCTACGCTAAACTATGTGGGTGGAGTAATCTCCCACTGGGCCAAGCTTCAGCATTTTGCTAGTCGGCCCCGCTGGCTCTCAAAATACCTGAACAATGCCTACATCCAATCGGATTGTTCAGGTATTTTGACAGCCAGCCGGGCTGATTAGCAAGATACTGAAGCTTGGCCCAGCGGGAGATGCAAACTGCACATGTTCAAACGAAAATCTGTTCTTTCAATCGATGAAAACCGGCCAGGTGGTGGTGCTGATGAGCGTTAATTGCGAACTACATTGGTCTGTGCATGATGGACTAGTTGTAAGAAAATTGAACGAGGGTGAGATGTCTACACAAAATGAGTTATACAATGGTTGTAAGGTGCATGGCCACCTTATCACGCCAGTTTTAAAAGTTCTTTATTAATAAATAGACACACCACATAGTTTTTCACAAGCCCTTTACTAATAAAATTAAATTGAAAAAAAAAAAGTCCCACAATATAAATCCATCATCAATCACAATATCTAGCGATGTAGATTCTCGTCAATCACGATGCCTGCCACTCACTGACTCAACGAAAGAATAAATCCCCACCACGTCCGCACCCAACTAACACTGGCCGCAAGTGACAGCTCCACTCTGGAATGCATACAAAGGGGCGCAGCAAGTCTAATGACATGTTGATAGCTTATGGAATCAATGACTGTTTTATTGTTGGGGATGATTAGGAGGTGGTGTAGTGTTACATTTTAATTATATGTGATATTTTAGGATGATTGATCAAATTGTTATTATTGTGCTCATTTAATTTTGTACAAGATGTATGATGCTGATATTAAAGTGGATAGATGCCAAGCACATTTGCGCTGTGTGTTCGCTGTATACAATAACAATAAAGTATCTTATCTTCACTGCACCCCCCATATCCCTATATTAAAAATGATAGGTGTACACTGGTTAGGCCTATTATCCCTCATTAATACTGTCCTTCTGCTGGCCAATTTTGTTCATCTGTCGTAAGTAAAACATACAGCATTTGAAAACTTAAAAACCTTTTAACTTGAATATCACTTTAAGCCTAACACTTAAACATTTAAACCTAACTTTACACTTGAAAAAAACTTTAATTCTGAGCTTTAATCTCAATTGTAACACTAACCTAAGTAGTGCCAAAGCATCAGGATCTGCCAGTGCCAAGATCTTGGCACACTAACTAGTGGCAGTAGTAGTAATGGCTGCTATATATACATACAGTGCCTAGCCAAAAAAAGTCATCCATCAATTCATTTTCTCCTCCCTGATGGCACGGGCATATTCCAAGATGACAGTGCCAGGATTAATTGGGCTAAAATTGTGAAAGAGTGGTTCAGGGAGCATGAGACATAATTTTCACACATGGATTGGCCACCACAGAGTCCAGACCTGTACCCCATTGCAAATCTTTGGGATGTTCTGGAGAAGATTGTAGGCACTGGTCCGACTTTCCCATCACTACAAGATCTTGGTAAAAAATTAACGCAACTCTGGATGGAAATAAATGTTGTGAGTTTGCATAAGCTCGTCGAAAGGATGCCATGACGAATGCGTGTTGTAATCAAAGCATAAGGTGGTACAATAAAATATTAGAGTGTGGGACTGTTTTTTTTGGCTGGGCAGTGTATGCACACATATACAGTATATATATATTGTGTATGTGGGGGGCGGGGACTTAAAAATGTTTTTTCTTTTTTCATTTTTTTATGCTTTTTAATTTTTCTATGATTCTTTCATTTTTATATAAAAAAAAAAATTTTAACACACAATTTTATTGCTATTACATGGGGGGCTAAGAAGCCCCCTATGGGATACCTAATTTACATAACACGTCCTCTTAATGGAGACATCAGGGGTCTCCAAGACCCCTAAAGTCACCTAGGGACCCCAAGAGAAGCTGATGAAGCAGAGATCGGCTTCATCAGCTTCTCTAGCTGGAGAGTGACACTGAATGCAGCAAACGAACAGTGTGTGTGTTTATAGCAGGCTGGCTATTGCTCCCAGCATTAAAATAAAATGTAAAAAAATAAAAGTTTAAAATAATAAAAAAAATTAAATTAAAAAGACAAAAAAATTAAAAAAGTTAAATAAATACAAATTAGAAATGCAAAAATATAAATAAATGAAGTATAAAAAAGAAATTTTAAAATAGAAAAAAACTTTTTTTGGTGTGTCATTTTGAATAAATTGTAAAAAAAAATATATTATAATCATCTGAACAACAGGAACAGACAGCAAAACAAATGTGACCCTTCCCTATGCTATCCAAAACTAAAAAAAAATTTTTTGGCCGGAGTTACACTTAAAAAATGTACCTGTTCCACATTACATACAAATTCAATTTAAAGTGACATTAAACCCTCAGATTTTTTAACATAAACCAATACTGTAATGTGAGCCTTACTATAATCCATGGTAATTTCCCTTCTCTTTGCTGCTCTTCCTTTTAAATCTGTATCTGTTCTCATGCTGGGCAGAACTTCTGTTTTGCAGCAGACTGCCTTGGCCCAGGAATGGATACATGGTGTCTGTGTATAGGTTTCTATAGGCTGTAACCTGAGCCAGCACTACAGGAAGAGTCACTCAGCTGCAAAGGGAAGTTCTCACCAAACATGATATATATATATATATACAAATTCACATATATTGTTTGTGAAAGATGGCGGTGATGAATATACGCGCTGTCTAGTGTTACATTTGGTAGTTACAGTACCATGTACCAATTGTAGACATAAGTGACACGTTGCATGTATGTCTTGTAACATCAGACTAGTATAATGATGCACTGTATTTTGTTCTTTTATTACAGAACCATAAGCCACTACTGCTTGAAAGCACACTATTTTAGTGCTCTGTGGCAACAATGTAGTCTCAGATTACTCTGATGACCTGTAGTAACACTAGCTATATACAGTATGTGAAGAACAAACACAAAGTTGTAAACCAGCACAGTAATGGATTTTGCTGAAGAAGAGAATAAAAGACATATACCAAAATTTGGCAAGTATTTACAGCAGTATTGTTTAGAAGTCAGAATACAAAATTAGTTCTATCATTATATCACTGGGTAGCATGTACATCATACGGCATTACTGTTTGGCCACTAGATTGTAAGCTCTCACGAACAGGGCCCTCCTAACCCTATAGTATTGAAACTGTATTGTATTGTAAATAATATTGTAACTGTACTGTCTCCTCCATTTTGTAAAGCGCTGCGCAAATAGTTGGTGCTATATAAATACTGTATAATACTATTAATAATATTACAATGTGATTATTTTTCAAGACATTTAAAACAACACACTTGTGAGAATAGTGAGTTTTGTTACTATGTATAGATTTACTAATGTTTATACAAATCACACTCCCTGTGATAGGTAACTAATAGAAAGGAATCACAAAGAAAGAAAAACATATTCTTTCACACAAGACCACTTCTATTAGGTGAATCATTGCATGTTTAAGATAAGTAATTATCTAACACTGAATTGAAGTTACAGTTTGTAAATGGCTACCTTGCATACACTACTTAAAACAGAACTCTTGGTCACTGGAGTGATGAAGAATTTGCCCCATCAGAGTAAAAACTGTGCCTGTTCTTAACCCTTGCAGAGGGTCCACCCCTGCACTGCAAGGGTGAAGTGCTTGTTTTTCTCTAGGTCAGGGGTAGGCAACCTTGGCTCTCCAGTTGTGCTGAAACTACAAATCCCATCATGCTTCTGCCTCTGGGAGTCATGCCTGTGGCTTGCAATGCCTTATGGGATTTGTAGTTTCAGCACAGCTGGAGAGCCAAGGTTGCCTACCCCTGGTCTAGGTTAAAAAAAAAGTTATACTTAGCCTATCCTCCAAGCAGGTTTGCTTTTAGACCGATCCCAGAAGCCTCTCTCCCCCTCTGCTGCAGCCGTCTAAGGTCCTGTGAGCCATCACGTTCTATGCACAGTGTACAGGGTATGAGGATACAGAGGTACATACCATTGCTGCAGTGTAGAGGGAGACAGGCTGGAGGGAGCGCTGTCACAGCTGGCCAGCTCTGTGGTTAGTATAACTTTGTTATTTTAGTTAAGAAACAGTTTTGCACGGAGTTGTTCTTTAAATGGTATTAAAAGAAACACCCTTCTTACTCTGTTAGGACAAATTCTTAATCACTTGAGTGACTGTTCACGTGACCATTGCTGCTTGGGTTCTGGAATGATAATTGATTTGGCTTATTAAAAAAAAAACATCTTGGGGTCTTCCATTGCCACCTGTTTATTCATATGAATTAGATTCAGTATTATAGAATATGTTCTTTGTTTAAATGCAGACAGCAATATTAAGGTAGAACAGTTTAGTACATTAAAGCCCATTTCAGTTTAAATCAGCTTAATACATTGCAGGCATAGAAGGCATGCAAGTTGCTTTTCTTTAGAAAATATCCACAGCCTGAGTAGAAAAGTCTGTCCCATGCCAGCATGCTGCAGAGAAGGACTCTTGCTCTCTGTGTGGAAGCGGTCTCCAGGGGTGTCCCTGAGCTGGGTGGCTGTGTGGGGGTTTGGTTTGGTTGGTCCTGCTCAGCTCCTAAAAAACAGTGACGTGAGTAGTGCCGGACACCAGCCAGATCTTCCCAGGTTGCTAAGAGCTTATAGCACTTTGGGACACTCTGGATGGAAAGGGGGCAGCATTAACTTGCTCTGGCATCCCACCCAGCTCACTGATGTCACTGGTTCCCAGGAACTTGGCAGGATGCCTCGGCACTCTGGCCAGAGAGGAAATGCCAGGTGTGCCCAAAGAGTTGCTAACTGAGACAACCATCTCAGGCTGCCTCATTTTATGAATGGCCCTGGTGGTCTCTATGCAGAAGTCTGCACCCCCTTCTGAGTCAGATATAGAGCTCTAATTAGCAGGGAGCATAAGCTTTACTAATTGGAGGGAAATAGCTCTGACTCAGGGGAAGGGGGTGTCTGCAGAGAGCCACAGAGTGCAAGGGGCCTTCTCTATTGCATGCTGGCTTGCAGAGTAGGATTGTCTACTCCAGCTGTTGCTGCTATCAAAATACACACTGTGAGACTTTGAACAACCTATGTTTAATGCACACTGAATATAATTAGCTGTTTAAAAACTAAAAGTTCAATTAGGCTGTAAGATAGGGTTGCCACGTCTGCGCGTCCCTAGAGTGTTCGGGTTTCGCTTGAAGAAAAGGTGCCAATCCTACTGTAAGACGAACAATAACATTTCAGCAATACAGTATTCAGCCATGATTTCGAACATTTTACCAGTGCAGTCACCCAGTATTTCTAAAATCCTTTACACATCCTGCATAATGGTCTCTTTCATAACATTGGGTATTTTTTGGCCAAATGTTCTAAGGGATCAATTGTACATGAATACGTAAATGGAATAGAAAGGACTGATATTATTCCCTAATAATATGTTTCGAAAACGACCTATTCAGTATTTCTGGATATTGCTGATAGAAATATCCTGCATAATAATAATAGTAAAGATTTTAAATATTTTGGGGCAAAGTTATCTATAAATACCTTGAGAATTAAAATAGATGACGATACATGAGAAAATATACAAAAATTCAGTGATCTGCCCTCTCAGCAAATACATAAAGGCTGAAAGCAAACATAAATTTAATACTGTATTTACTCACTGTTAAAGTCAACTGATGTTATAGTTATATAGAGGAATTATTGGCATATATAGCATTATTGCTAATATTCCTTTTGCTTCCTATACTGTTCACTGGGACAGGAAAGCTTGAAAAAACAAAGTCCCCCCAAAAAATGTTACACCAATTACAAAACCAAATGCCATTTTATTAATCCATTTCACATAAATTACATAGTAGTAAAATTCTTCTCAAACTTCATCACCAACAAATAACAATTAAAAGTGTGTTTCCATACACTCGCATGGACTCCTATATATACACAGCCACCTGAATAAGAGGACAAAGTCCCCCCCTTGATGGCAAACTTGAGCCCTTCTAGTAGAAATATTTAGTGCAGTGAGTGTCCAAAAGAAATATTAAACATCTTGCCTTTTATGTGTATTCCTTTATCCAAGTTTTGTATTCTGATTACTTTTATTGTAAAAATGCATGATATACAGTAGTGTCCTCCCGTTACCCAAAGCTCAGTATACCGCAAGCTGCAGCTCGCGGTATACTGAGAAGCCGCAGCTAAAACGGATCCCGACAATAATGTCTGGATCCGCTCAGCTGCATGAGTTACAGCTGGCTCTGCCTATCTAGAGGCAGAGCCAGCTGTACCAGCCCTCTCCCCCGTCCGTTCCGCCAGTCAGCGCTGGAGGACCGGAGTGGGGAGGGGGGAATCCAGTCCCTCCCCTGTCACGGCTCTCTGCCGTGACAGGATCGAGAAGTGAGCGAACACCGGTATGTGTTCGCTCACTTCCCGATCTACTGAGCCGACCTGTGACAGTCTCATTGTCACAGGTCGGCTAGAACTATGAGGATGAGTGAAAAGCACTCACCTCATAGTTCTCCTTTAAACCACTGCAACCCGAAGTTCCTTTTTGGAAGACAATTCAATAGTCCACAGACATAGCCTCCTAAAAAGTGCTTGTTACTTTCTTAAAGACTCCAACTTTTTTTTTTCAAGCAGAACTCTGGGCAAAAGTGGTTTCCCTCTGACTGGAAGTTCCGGTATCGGGGATAAGTTTTGGAGCATTTGGGCGAGTACAAGTACTCGGGTGTCGGCACTGATACTAGTATCGGTGTCTGTGCATACCTACTAACAACATATGATTTACGCCTTGCAAAAAAATATTGCTAAACATGCTGAAGTGCCCCGGTAGTGTTATATATATATATTACATTCACTGAAACCGGACAGCTTGGCCTCTATGTGAAGGTCCATGAAATAAAGCCATACATTTATGTAGTGAATACTATGAATATTACCATGACATGTATTAACCATATAGGGTTATCATAATACAGATTTTTTTTTACAATAGTGGTCCTTTACAGTGCATTTGAAAATACTTTTATTAAACCATTTTTTCTTACAGCAACTCAATTTGTTGTTTAATTACAGCTCTTGATGCAGTATGACATTTGAAGGAAACAAAGCAATATTAAAAATAACTTCAGGAAAAATACTCTCATGTTCACTTACATATTCCTTTCAGAGGACATAAAAGAATTCTTTAGTTCAGTTAGGATAGTTACCAGAAAACCATCTTTATTCTACCTACATGTGGTAGCTAGACTTGTAACCCAGCAAACAAATTTATTTAGCTTCTGATCAATTTGGATTTTTATTTATTTCGTATTTCGAATCCAAAATTTTATTTTTTCGTTATTCGTATTTCAGATCCCTCTGAATTTGTGTTTCGGAACGAAGCCACGTGACTGCGCTGTCACAGAAGATATCACTGGTTACATCATGGGTGGGCAATCTGGTCCTCTAGTTGTTGGGGAACTACAAGTCCCATGAAGCATTGCAAGACTCTGACAGCCACAGCCATGACTCCCAAAGGTAGACGCATGATGAGATTTGCCCACCCCTGGGTTATATTATAAGCATGCTTAAATATGTCAGAATGCTCCATGTAATCACTTTGTCCTTAAAGCAGCATCCCATGTCCTTAGCATTTGTTTTCCCAATGTGATCAGCATGTTCCTGGCAGGATGTTCCTAGTGCTCAGAATGTCTCATGGAGTATTGCATTGGTTTAGCATGTTTTTGGTAGAGCACCCCCATGTGCTTATTACATTATAGCTTATTATAGGACTCAGGATGTCCCTGGCAGAGAATCTCATATGGTTAGTGTGTCACTGGCAGCAGAGTGCTCATTGTGACCAACATGTCCATGTCAGAAAGTGCTTTTTGTCCATGTCTCAGTGTGCCTTGTGACAGCATGTCCTTGGCAGTAAAATCCTATACGTTAAGCATATGCCTTCTAGTGTTCCTCTTGTGCCCACTATATCCCTGGCAGAGCTCACAGCGAACCCAGCATGTTGCTGGCACAGTGTACATAAAGTAGTGCATGTCTCTAGCAGAGTGACCCCTTAACTTGTTCATTTGAAGTGTTCTATGTGCTCTCTGTGTCCATTGCAGAGTGCCTCTTGTGATCAGCCTGGCAGTAAGCTTAGTGTGCTCCGCATGTCCCTGGCACACAATCCAACAGAGTCAGCATGTGCCTGGCAGTGTCCAGTGTGGTTAGCATTGCCCTTGCAAAGTGATCCTTGTGCCTGGTGTGGTGCCTAATGTGTACCGCATTTTCCTGGCAGAGTGTCAAGTGTACTCAGTATTTCCCTAGCAGAGTGTGCCAAGTCCTCAGCATGTTCCTAACGGAATTATGTGCATAGCATAACTTTGCATGGAGTTCTATATAGTCTGCTTTTCCCCTGTGAAGTCCCAATTGGACAGAAAGTCCATGGAAGTGTGCTCAGCATGTCCCTAGCAGAATCTTCCATGTGATGGATACTTCCCTGAAAAATTTCACTATGCAGAAGCATGAGCATGTTTTTTTGCAGAGTGCTGCACATGCTTATTTTAACCCTGGCTAAATTAACAATAGTCTTCTATGTAGTTTACATGTTCCTAGCAGAGTGTCTCTATGACCCAGAACATATTCCTGGGCATCCATCCCTAGCTTAGCAGCTGCTGCTGCCTGTATTATGCATGCTTTATTCAGTTTAACTGCTACAGGACAGAACAGTGGCACAGAGTCTACAGAACTGCAGGTTCTGTATAGCAATGTCAGTCCTATTAGCCACAGCAGGGGTAGCTGGGTTAATATATCCAATGTCTTGCAAATTTCTTGACAGATAACACCATTTCTAATTTCTAACTAGGTATTTGGCTGAAACTGCAATCAAAAGAGTGCTACATCGGAAGCATACTGTGTCATATAGATCATCAAACATGAACATAAATATTAACCTGTTTCTAACAATTTGTGTTACATTTTCTCCAACAGGCAGCACTTTAAAACAAGCCCTCATTCATCTATGTAGCTATGGGCATTGTGAAGAAATTAATTTTTCAAAGTGTATTTCCAATTTTGCAGCCAAATGCCTATTTTATATTTCTTACATGTTCCCATTCACATCGCATAAGCTAAATGAAATAATTCTTGCATTTTAAATAGCTTTTACCTAGGTTAGGATTTCTACTTGGCTTCTTAAGGGCTCAGTCACACCAGATGCAGTGCCTTCCGGCCCAATTCTGGCCAGAACGCACTGCCTCGCATTGCGGCCGGCTCACTTTTTTTGTGGGGCAGGAGGGGACCGCACGGGATTGAAAGGCACATTATGACTGCGGTCTGGTCCAGTGCAATCAAAATGCTGCAAGCACTATTTTGATCGCACCGGACCGCAGGCATAATGTGCCTAGCGATCCCGCACGGCCGATCGCATTGTGGCCGGAGGGTGTGGCTACGGTGCCATTGACTTCAATGGCCCGCCACGCCCCCTCCTGCCCCACAAAAAAAGTGAGCCGGTCGCAATGTTAGTAAAAATCAGACTTTGGGTTCATTGCTCCCCTTTGCTGTTCCCATAAGAAAAAACAAAAACAAAAAAAACAGTTACAGCCTGAAGGAGCCTCCCTCTTGGTCCCACCACCAGCTGCTTCACCGACAAGTTTGTTTCTTATGCGGAAGCACTAAGGTGCCCCTGTCTTACACAGAACCCATTGAAGAAGCAGAAAAGTCAGAAAAGTAGTGGCGAATTAAACCTGGATGGAGGTCCTTCTAGTATTTCAGGACTTTGTATTCGGCAACCTTATAGCACTTATTGGAGGGCAATCATTGCTATTTAAATAAGACAGCTGCATGATGAAGAAACCACCAAAAGAACAAAGCAGCATCACTGAATTACTGGGGCCTGATAAACACTGCTGATTTTAAATCTATATTGTAGTGAAACTTCAGTTGATGCACCAACATGTATAGTTACCCACACACTAATGAAACCCCAGCAACAAATTGAAAGAAAAAAACCCCAAAACACTATTATTTTTAGTTTGTTATATTTAAGAAATACTGTAACATTTCATTAGATTCTGCAGCAAATGCAACTTAAAAAAATAAATAAAAAAGGTATTAATGGTCGATAACACATTAATACTCTAGTTTCATGATTGGGAGAGTTATGTAGCGGATCTGACAATACAGTGGTTAAATTAAAACAAATGTCAGTTTGTTGTAACACATTGTTGACAGTAAACATGAAAACGTCTTCACTGGACGGCGATAAGAGCGTGGGATCTGTGCATGTGGGAACACCGCTCTGCGGCTGCTATACCCTCTTATTCTTTACAAAACCATTTACCAGGGAATGTCTGTGTAAAAGAAAAATAGCAATTTATTACTGTATTATCATGACTTACAATGTAATGCATTACATATATGAAAGGATATAGTTTTGTTTACAGTTTGCATTTACAATAATTATGACATGTAATGTATATATCTGTAGCTTGTCAAAATTGATTAAAGTGAATTGCGTTTCCTATCTTCACTGCACACCTTTTCTACGGTTTTGATGGTCATGTAAAGTAATGCTTCTATAAGGTCACCCCCTTGTTTAAACAATAAAACAATAGAGATGATGGCTTACATCTTATATTATATTACATGATTGGATTCCCAGAGAGCTGGCTTTTAGGAAGAGCAGAAGGGACATGAGCTCTACATAAGGTGGAGTAAAGCTTTCACATCAAAGAGATATCACAGAGAAACTAGTGAAAGACACAAAAGTGCATTCTGACCATCTTGTAATAGAGAAATTGCTCTCTGAGCATTAGTGACGTCACTCCTTTGTGTAGGGGATATTACAAGTCTGCGTGTTATGCACTTGATTTTATCTTGACTTCAGGGGAGGACTGACTTAGGGGCACTCACCCCTGGGCCTGTACTAATAAGATATGTTGGTCTGGTGGCCTTGTTTTGAGATAGGTCATCATTCAGAACTCTATAGGAGGTACCTGCAGTCAGTGACATAGGGTGGGCAATATACAATATATGTAGCCACCTTGCCCCAAGCGGGAAGAGTACCCAACCCAGTGTCGGGGTCTGCAGCTGTGCTGTCGGCTGAAGAGGGAAGCTGTGCCTGGGATGGAGAACCAGGGAGGAACTTTGCCTGCTGGAGAAGCTGGAATTTGGCTTTAAGCTTGCAGGGAATCAGGTGTCTCGCCCAGGGGGTTCTGTGCTATGTTTGCTAACCAGCTAAAGTTCTGCCAAACACAGTGTTATCACAATCGGTTTAAAGGCCCCCTGCACTGTGTAGCTGAGAAGTGGTTAGTGAGTGTGGAGTTTGTACTGTCCTAGGTGTGTAGCCATTAACCCTCTCTCTCATGTGAGCTGTGGGTGGAAAAAATCTTTAAAAACCCTTAAAGTGATTGGCTCCCAGTTATACATTCACATCCCACAACCAGCTAAGGACTCTTCCCTGAGGTGAAATGCCAATACCAACCCCCCCCCCCCCCCCCCCCCCTGGGGCCCCCCCCTTTTTTCTTCCAA
>NW_017307403.1:73638-81077 GCF_000935625.1 Nanorana parkeri | reverse complement strand
CCCTTCCTCTGGGGTCCCTCATATTCTTGCTACATATAGTTGACTGCTCCCCCTTCAGACCTTCCAGTCTTCCATCATTGATCTTCTTTGTGACTCTGTGATGTCATGTGACCAAATGCCCAAAGCTACAAAGGAAGCTGATTCTGGAAGATGTGTAGGTATCTCAAATAAAACCACATATCACCAGGCCCTCCAATCACTGCAGCCACAGCCATAGCCACAAAAAAATCTGTTCCTACCATGAAAGGGCAAGGTGGTTGTGGTGTTGGTCCCCAAGCCAAAGGTTCCCAGTCCTCCCCTGATTGGCAATACTCTTCCTTCTAAATAATGTTTGATTTTTTTTGCGGTGAGTGAGGATCTAATTTGAGGGAAGTGCATTTACATATGCTTTTTGGGTTTTGGGAGCACTATTACACTCAAGACGGGTTTCAACTCTGGGAGCCCTGCAAACTTGAAAGTTATACAGTATACTCTCTTAACATATGTTGTACTCTGTACTAATGATTAACAATATGTTTACAGGAGCTGTACAGCAGCATCTGACATTGTCCTCTTCTATATAGAATTATGTTAAATGTAACATGGTAACTAATACTCATTTGTCTATCCGGGCACCAGGCCCTGGATGTCTGACCTGTCCATGTTTTCATTTGTATTATTGCATGAGAACGTTAAAAACATTTTCAATGTACACTTTCAAAGCTGTCTGCAACATGGTACCTTCAGAATTGCCCATTTATTCAGTATTACAGACACACGTTGCACTTACTTGCTATCCGATGTGTTCTTGTGTGAAAAATCTTTAAAAGCATTGGAGACTTCTGCTTTCTGGTTTTCAGAGATATCATATTCCCGGACATCATTCACTTCTTTCACTTGGCCTGTTACCACTTTCATGACAAACATCACTATGTACTAAGGAGGTAAACAGAGTCACAGATTGAATGGGGAACAAAATACTGAAATACACATTTTTGTTAGTTCTTTTTTAACTTGTTTACTGTCAGAAAACCATCTGATCGAGGGTATTGGAATTACCTTACAATAAAGAAGAACTATAAGCAATATCAAAATGGCATATATAATGCAGTCTGTTAGAGTGGCAAAGGCACTGTAGTTTTTGTTTTTCTAAATCCCCCCTCTAGGCCAGTTTTATTACTTGTTGATCCTTCCAGCAGATCTGTTATTTTTCCACTACCCTAACAGGGTGACAACATAATTTATTCTGCAGCAACTTTGCACAGTACAGTTCTCATCCTCCTAATGTCACTGCTAGTGACATTAGAAAAACATTTTAGTTATTACAGATAATATTTTTCTGCTCAATGCCTTGCTGGAAGTTGAGCATGATTCTCCCTCAAATTAAAAACGCGTTTTGTCTAATCAAAACAGTTGGCATTCGAGTGGATTGGAGCCCTATGGAAAGATCATAGCACATATGGTTTGAGAATAGAATAGATTAACATAATGAAAGCCTCACACAGCATAAATTAACTAACTGCAAATGTGTTGATGTCAGCCTGACACATGCCATTAAAATTAAAATCACCCAGCAGCATTGCTCATAATGCAGACACATACTGTAAAAATAGAGTATAAAAGCTTAAAATGAGGAAGTCATTGAACAGAATAAAGAAAATATGGCGCAAGGGATGGTGATGGAGAGGATTACCGATAACACACAATTAGAATGGCATTATTTTTGCTTTCTATTTAAAAATCTTATCAACAATTTACATAGAAATAAATTAGAAAAGCTACATTTCCTGGGTTGTGGTGTAGCACGCACATACAATTGACAATACCAAAAAATGGCAATCACATATGGTAAACTTTATTCTAGGGGTCATTTTGAAGCAGCAAAAGTATTTAATAAAAAATCATTTAAAATTAAGTACTACAATATAAAGGAAGAAATACCTATTTTCAATTGTGTGTACCATATATCTGAGAAGGTTCTCATTCATCTAGGTCATGGTATAGTTGTAGAAAATAAATCAAGGCAACTGGGCTTGCTGTATTTTTTTAAAGATGTTTAGCTGGTCATCCAACTTACTTTCTCAATTCAATTCAATTTACTTGTACAAAATTTTTTCAGAGAATAAATATGGTGAATGTTGCTCCAATCCACATAATCTGTTAATCATAAGCATGGGGTCAAGGACTTCATGGAGTTAAGGTGTTTATTGCATTTATATGATTGGAGCTAGCAGGTGTTATTAGGCTGCCCAGAGATAGGTGTTAAAACAGTATCGTATGTGGGTGGCAGACAAGCAGAATTGGACAGCAACTGAAACACTTTTTGTGAATGAATGAGGAGAGAGAAAGGCGGAGACTCTTTTGACTATACACTATCCGAAAATTGGTTTTTGAGTGGGAGTAGCTCATGGCTGGCATTAGCACCCAGCAGAATACAACTAACATTTTGGGCATTAGCATCCCCAGCCTCCCTCTGGACGTAGTTGAAAAATCATTATATATAACTTCTCTGGACCAATCACAATTAAAAAATAATTGTTTTCCCTGTGCTTATTCCTGACAAAATGGGACATGTCAAATAAAAAAATAGGACACAGCTTTTTTTTTTCTTGTAAGAAGCTGGAAAATGTGAATGATCTCATTTTATGAGCTATATATTGCAGCCTTTCTCAACCAGGGTGTGTGGCACCCTGGGATGCCTAAAAAGTGTCATACAGCGTTATGCCTTTCCATGGTGCCATGGTAATACATTTAACTAGTCCAGTAAGGGTGGGGTCCATACAGAAAAGAATGGAAGATTGCCTCCGTGAAGGGGGCTTCTGATATGAAAGGGGGAATTCTGAAGCGAGGGGATAACTCTGATATGAAAGTGGGGCTCTGATGGGAAGGGAGAACTCTGATATAAAGGGGGGATTCTGGTATCAAAGCAGGGCTCTGATGTGAAGGAAGAACTCTGAAGTGAGGGGAGAACTCTTAAATGAAAGTGGGGCTCTGATGTGAAGGGGAAACTCTGAAGCGAGGGAAGAACTCTGATATGAACGTGGGGCTCTGATGTGAGAGGAGAACTCTGATATGAAAGTGGGGCTCTGATGTGAATGTGGGGGGTGTTCTAACAAGAAAACAAGGCTCTGATGAAAAGGAAGAACTCTGATGTGATGGAAAGCTTCTGACGTCCAGGGCTCCTAATGTAAAGAGGGGCTCTAATGTGAAAGAGGGGACTCTGATGTGAACAGGCCTCCTAATGTGAAAGGGGGACTTCAAAGTGAAGGGGGAACCTCACTTTGTGTTTTTCGTGGGGTATCCTCTTAAAACCAATTACATTTTATACTGGGGTGCCTCAAGATTTTACATACTTTTAAAGGGTGCCGTAAATAAAAAAAGGTTGAGAAATGCTGATCTATTACAAACGTATACTGGTGTATCTACAGTTCCTCTTTAAAACAGAGCGGGAGAAGTGAAGGTTCTAAGGTGCATCATTGCCCCACCCACTGAAGGACTGAAGCTGGCCATACACTGTAGGTATTCTGGCTGGTTCTTGATGAACCGGGCGAAATTCGCACAGTGGGTGGCCTTGTGGGCACCCTTCTGTCTGGCATCCTTCAAACAGAAAATTGAAGGAGCCGCATGGAAAATTGTCTGGCAAAAGGTGAGAGCAATTAGCTGCTGTCACTGTTTGGGTATTCTGACAGCGGCACACCTGCTTCTGTCAGAATTCAAGGGACATAGCAGGAGATTCGTCCATCCACGTGGCTTAGTGAGGATGGAGGAATCTGATATAATTTTTTTGTTCAGCCTGTATTTCCAGCTTAAAGAAGATCTCTAGGCAAAAGTGTTCTTAACACATGCAGTGGGGCTACCCCTGCACTGTAAAGGTTAAGTGCTTGTTTTCACCTAGGTGATGCCATAAAAAAGTTATACTCACCTGATCCTCAGAGCCAGCTTGGTCTTAGAGCGGCCCTTTCAGTCTCGCTCTACCTCTGCTGCAGCGGTGTAAGGATCCTGGAATCATCATGTGTAAAGGACATGAAGACGCAAAGGGACATGCCCTCGCTGCAGCGGCGGTGGAGACAGGCTGGAGGGGGCACTATAACAGCCAGCCACCTCCGAGGTTCAGGTTTTTTAGTCCCCAGATGAAAACGAGTGGTTAACTTTTGCAGTGCCTAGAGTAAGGCAGTTTTTTTCAAGTATGACAAATGCAGGGATGGCTTGGAGGGGAAACTTCACTCTTCCCAAACTCTAGTGGAGTTTTGCCCTTCCTGTACTTTAAAGTTTCCTCCTCCCTTTAAAGTTGAATTGGTTCCTCCTGGATGATGTTTCATCAACCCAATTATGGAAACTCTACCATGCAGGCCACTAAAAAGGCAGTCTGACTCTAGGGATGTCTCTCTATTATAAGGCAGTCTGACTCCAGGGATGTCTCTCTATTATAAGGCAGTCTGACTCCAGGGATGTCTCTCTATTATAAGGCAGTCTGACTCCAGGGATGTCTCTCTATTATAAGGCAGTCTGACTCCAGGGATGTCTTTCTATTACAAGGCAGTCTCTCTCTCTTCCTAAACTCTAAAGTTAGCCGTACACTTTTTTGTTTCAGCCCCATAGGCATAAAAGAGAACAGAAAGTTAAATTCCCCCACCCACACTAAACAGAGTGGATAGGAATATCTCCCCTGCCAGGCTATTGTATTCTGACAGCTGAATGGTTGCAGCCACTGTTCGCCCAACAATATTCATCCCGATTCCTTTGACAAAAGGAATGAAATTTGAGCAGTGTATTGTCAGCTTTGTTGTTGACATGTATGCTGATAAACAGGCAGTATAGATGAGTACCTTCAACTCAGAGCACAAACTGATAACTACCCATGATCCCTACCCACAAAAGATGAGCACTTGCAAAACCCCAATTGATGATCATAAAAATCCCCCAGGCCTGTTTGCATCCATAACCTACTCCTTTCCCTTAAACTTAAAACTAGTGAAAGTTGAAATCTTCAGTAATAATAGACAGGAGAAGTTTTACTGCTTCTTTTTTTCACCCAGCACAAACACTGTAAGGGCTATCCACAAAAGGGTGAAGAGTCTGGAGAAGGCAGGAGAAGTGAACAATCTAGGACAAAATAGCTGAACTGGAAAGTGAGCTGAAATGGAGAATTTTTCCAAATCAGCTATTTTGGCCTAAATTGTTTACTTCTCCTGCCTTCTCCAAACTCTTCACCCTTTAGTGAATAGCCCTGTGTGTTCTGATAGATGGCTGATGCCCACACGCTGATATCAACACTCAGCACTACTAGCCAAACACATGACAAAACATTAATTGTTAAATGAGGGAGCATACACAGAAAAAAAAACGCCTTCAATGTAAATCAAAGTACGACTCCAAACAATAAATATTATGTTTCACCCAATGGCAGATGTATAAGTCCTCACGCTATCTACATAATGAACAGAACACATAACCTCACTCTAATATTTAAACGTCCATGATTACATCATTTTATTAAAAATTCCACTTCATGACCTTTCCATTCAGCCTCCTATAACTGCATAGCAGACGTCCTCTTGAATTGCCCTGGAATCAACTGCTCCCTGACTCCACTGACATTCACTGTTATAGACAATTAGGCAGGAAATGACAGGAAGAGGAGAGGAAGTATGGTATAAGCAATTTGAACCCCTGATAAACTAGAGATGATTTTACTTGTCCTGATTAGTGATGGATTAGCAGGATATTCTCTTTTGTTGTTGTTGTTGTTGTTATTTATTCATGTCTTAGTGGCTAGTAGTAAGGGATGCAGGGAGTGACACCTAATAATATTAAAGGGGTTCCACTTTAACCAAGAATGCGTAACATTTCTTCTGTAATCAAGAATGCAGAAAATTCCTTTACTGGTGGCTAGTAGCTTATTTAACCACTAGAAAGTGGTAAGCTACATATTACTACATATTCAGTGTTAAAGTGTTTCTGACTATCCGTTGTTACAGCAGCAATTACTGCAGATGTTACAATTAGGCCTTTCTTATGGTTCTACTATCCTAAGGGAAGATAACAGGCAAGGATACCAAAAGGATATGCTATGACAATGAAGAAACAAACCATTGAGCTAATAATTTACAGCTTTGGACTCTGTCTGGACCCATCAAGGAGTCAGAGCCAAGCAAAAGGGTTTATGATGTCCCAATGCTATTCGTTATTCGGATAATAGAGTGATGAATAATACAGATATTGGTGGGTGACATTCTACTCCTCTTTCCGGTGGAACAAAGGTTTTACGACCAAATAAAATGGATCTGATAAATAGGAAGGTGGAGGGTGTGAAGCCATCTTTGTATACTGTTGTTGGATTCTTGCTGTATTCTACTGGGGCCGCAGCTCTTGTTACACAGTCCTTAACAGAATGGGCCAAACTCGTAAATATGTTTGTTGGATTAACAGGCTGCTGATTATGACAGTTGAATCGCTCAACAGATGAACAAGTTCTGGTTGTGTGGTTAGAAGCCTTGTATAAACTTCCATCTGGCTGAATGTTCATTTAAAACATTTCAATTATGTTTAGAGCAGCAGATACAGTCAACACATTTCTTTTGGGCTTGAACCCCCCTTCTTCAGGGCTTGAACTATGATTAGTGATACAATCAGGAAAAAATTATATGGGCAGCCTTAATCTGAAGCTGGTTTGAAGCTAGTATGTCATCACAGCACTGTAAATAGCCAGCTGAATATTTGCAGTGCCATTAGGACACACTAGTTTCAACTGGAAACACTGGGCTGCGAGTGCCTCATGGGCTTTTTGCAATCAGGGATCAAATTTTACAGGTCTGCAAGCAGCTGCCTGGTTATCTTCACAAACCTTACAAAGTTCTACAAGGTCAACACTGTTGCATCTGGAGATGCTAGTTTTGGACATGCGGTTAAGAAGGCAGTGGTATAACGTCCTTGACGCTGGGAGGGGTTCCTTGTTGCAGTTGTTTTCAAGTTGTTGTTTTTAGCTCTCGTCTCTATGGGCACTGCTTTTTGCGCCAGCCAATCATTAAGAATAGAGAAAGCCATGTCTTTCAATGAGCAAAAAAAGAAAATAGGACTTTTTTGTACTGCCAATAACATCTTTTTCTTTGAGTTCATTGACAGACATAGCAGCCACCCCTGTTTTTGTTAGCTGTTGCCTATATACGTTGGAGTGTTTTTTTTTCTCCTTTTTTTGTTTACATAAATGTTTACAGTATAAAGGGTTGATACCAGGGGCATAAGTAGAAATCACAGGGCCCCATAGCAAAATTTTGTATGGTGCCCCATGATTTCTAGTTATACCCCTTGCAGAGCCCATTCGAGATCCCACCTGAGGGTGACCCTGCAGAGCCCACCTAGACTCTCTATGATGGGCTCTGCAGGGTCACCCTCAGGTGGGCTGGTCGCACTCCTTACCTGTCCGCCTCCTCTTCGTCCACGGTCACCGATGGGCCCCGCCT
>NW_017307403.1:36192-72201 GCF_000935625.1 Nanorana parkeri | reverse complement strand
GTGGGGGGTGTTCTAACAAGAAAACAAGGCTCTGATGAAAAGGAAGAACTCTGATGTGATGGAAAGCTTCTGACGTCCAGGGCTCCTAATGTAAAGAGGGGCTCTAATGTGAAAGAGGGGACTCTGATGTGAACAGGCCTCCTAATGTGAAAGGGGGACTTCAAAGTGAAGGGGGAACCTCACTTTGTGTTTTTCGTGGGGTATCCTCTTAAAACCAATTACATTTTATACTGGGGTGCCTCAAGATTTTACATACTTTTAAAGGGTGCCGTAAATAAAAAAAGGTTGAGAAATGCTGATCTATTACAAACGTATACTGGTGTATCTACAGTTCCTCTTTAAAACAGAGCGGGAGAAGTGAAGGTTCTAAGGTGCATCATTGCCCCACCCACTGAAGGACTGAAGCTGGCCATACACTGTAGGTATTCTGGCTGGTTCTTGATGAACCGGGCGAAATTCGCACAGTGGGTGGCCTTGTGGGCACCCTTCTGTCTGGCATCCTTCAAACAGAAAATTGAAGGAGCCGCATGGAAAATTGTCTGGCAAAAGGTGAGAGCAATTAGCTGCTGTCACTGTTTGGGTATTCTGACAGCGGCACACCTGCTTCTGTCAGAATTCAAGGGACATAGCAGGAGATTCGTCCATCCACGTGGCTTAGTGAGGATGGAGGAATCTGATATAATTTTTTTGTTCAGCCTGTATTTCCAGCTTAAAGAAGATCTCTAGGCAAAAGTGTTCTTAACACATGCAGTGGGGCTACCCCTGCACTGTAAAGGTTAAGTGCTTGTTTTCACCTAGGTGATGCCATAAAAAAGTTATACTCACCTGATCCTCAGAGCCAGCTTGGTCTTAGAGCGGCCCTTTCAGTCTCGCTCTACCTCTGCTGCAGCGGTGTAAGGATCCTGGAATCATCATGTGTAAAGGACATGAAGACGCAAAGGGACATGCCCTCGCTGCAGCGGCGGTGGAGACAGGCTGGAGGGGGCACTATAACAGCCAGCCACCTCCGAGGTTCAGGTTTTTTAGTCCCCAGATGAAAACGAGTGGTTAACTTTTGCAGTGCCTAGAGTAAGGCAGTTTTTTTCAAGTATGACAAATGCAGGGATGGCTTGGAGGGGAAACTTCACTCTTCCCAAACTCTAGTGGAGTTTTGCCCTTCCTGTACTTTAAAGTTTCCTCCTCCCTTTAAAGTTGAATTGGTTCCTCCTGGATGATGTTTCATCAACCCAATTATGGAAACTCTACCATGCAGGCCACTAAAAAGGCAGTCTGACTCTAGGGATGTCTCTCTATTATAAGGCAGTCTGACTCCAGGGATGTCTCTCTATTATAAGGCAGTCTGACTCCAGGGATGTCTTTCTATTACAAGGCAGTCTCTCTCTCTTCCTAAACTCTAAAGTTAGCCGTACACTTTTTTGTTTCAGCCCCATAGGCATAAAAGAGAACAGAAAGTTAAATTCCCCCACCCACACTAAACAGAGTGGATAGGAATATCTCCCCTGCCAGGCTATTGTATTCTGACAGCTGAATGGTTGCAGCCACTGTTCGCCCAACAATATTCATCCCGATTCCTTTGACAAAAGGAATGAAATTTGAGCAGTGTATTGTCAGCTTTGTTGTTGACATGTATGCTGATAAACAGGCAGTATAGATGAGTACCTTCAACTCAGAGCACAAACTGATAACTACCCATGATCCCTACCCACAAAAGATGAGCACTTGCAAAACCCCAATTGATGATCATAAAAATCCCCCAGGCCTGTTTGCATCCATAACCTACTCCTTTCCCTTAAACTTAAAACTAGTGAAAGTTGAAATCTTCAGTAATAATAGACAGGAGAAGTTTTACTGCTTCTTTTTTTCACCCAGCACAAACACTGTAAGGGCTATCCACAAAAGGGTGAAGAGTCTGGAGAAGGCAGGAGAAGTGAACAATCTAGGACAAAATAGCTGAACTGGAAAGTGAGCTGAAATGGAGAATTTTTCCAAATCAGCTATTTTGGCCTAAATTGTTTACTTCTCCTGCCTTCTCCAAACTCTTCACCCTTTAGTGAATAGCCCTGTGTGTTCTGATAGATGGCTGATGCCCACACGCTGATATCAACACTCAGCACTACTAGCCAAACACATGACAAAACATTAATTGTTAAATGAGGGAGCATACACAGAAAAAAAAACGCCTTCAATGTAAATCAAAGTACGACTCCAAACAATAAATATTATGTTTCACCCAATGGCAGATGTATAAGTCCTCACGCTATCTACATAATGAACAGAACACATAACCTCACTCTAATATTTAAACGTCCATGATTACATCATTTTATTAAAAATTCCACTTCATGACCTTTCCATTCAGCCTCCTATAACTGCATAGCAGACGTCCTCTTGAATTGCCCTGGAATCAACTGCTCCCTGACTCCACTGACATTCACTGTTATAGACAATTAGGCAGGAAATGACAGGAAGAGGAGAGGAAGTATGGTATAAGCAATTTGAACCCCTGATAAACTAGAGATGATTTTACTTGTCCTGATTAGTGATGGATTAGCAGGATATTCTCTTTTGTTGTTGTTGTTGTTGTTATTTATTCATGTCTTAGTGGCTAGTAGTAAGGGATGCAGGGAGTGACACCTAATAATATTAAAGGGGTTCCACTTTAACCAAGAATGCGTAACATTTCTTCTGTAATCAAGAATGCAGAAAATTCCTTTACTGGTGGCTAGTAGCTTATTTAACCACTAGAAAGTGGTAAGCTACATATTACTACATATTCAGTGTTAAAGTGTTTCTGACTATCCGTTGTTACAGCAGCAATTACTGCAGATGTTACAATTAGGCCTTTCTTATGGTTCTACTATCCTAAGGGAAGATAACAGGCAAGGATACCAAAAGGATATGCTATGACAATGAAGAAACAAACCATTGAGCTAATAATTTACAGCTTTGGACTCTGTCTGGACCCATCAAGGAGTCAGAGCCAAGCAAAAGGGTTTATGATGTCCCAATGCTATTCGTTATTCGGATAATAGAGTGATGAATAATACAGATATTGGTGGGTGACATTCTACTCCTCTTTCCGGTGGAACAAAGGTTTTACGACCAAATAAAATGGATCTGATAAATAGGAAGGTGGAGGGTGTGAAGCCATCTTTGTATACTGTTGTTGGATTCTTGCTGTATTCTACTGGGGCCGCAGCTCTTGTTACACAGTCCTTAACAGAATGGGCCAAACTCGTAAATATGTTTGTTGGATTAACAGGCTGCTGATTATGACAGTTGAATCGCTCAACAGATGAACAAGTTCTGGTTGTGTGGTTAGAAGCCTTGTATAAACTTCCATCTGGCTGAATGTTCATTTAAAACATTTCAATTATGTTTAGAGCAGCAGATACAGTCAACACATTTCTTTTGGGCTTGAACCCCCCTTCTTCAGGGCTTGAACTATGATTAGTGATACAATCAGGAAAAAATTATATGGGCAGCCTTAATCTGAAGCTGGTTTGAAGCTAGTATGTCATCACAGCACTGTAAATAGCCAGCTGAATATTTGCAGTGCCATTAGGACACACTAGTTTCAACTGGAAACACTGGGCTGCGAGTGCCTCATGGGCTTTTTGCAATCAGGGATCAAATTTTACAGGTCTGCAAGCAGCTGCCTGGTTATCTTCACAAACCTTACAAAGTTCTACAAGGTCAACACTGTTGCATCTGGAGATGCTAGTTTTGGACATGCGGTTAAGAAGGCAGTGGTATAACGTCCTTGACGCTGGGAGGGGTTCCTTGTTGCAGTTGTTTTCAAGTTGTTGTTTTTAGCTCTCGTCTCTATGGGCACTGCTTTTTGCGCCAGCCAATCATTAAGAATAGAGAAAGCCATGTCTTTCAATGAGCAAAAAAAGAAAATAGGACTTTTTTGTACTGCCAATAACATCTTTTTCTTTGAGTTCATTGACAGACATAGCAGCCACCCCTGTTTTTGTTAGCTGTTGCCTATATACGTTGGAGTGTTTTTTTTTCTCCTTTTTTTGTTTACATAAATGTTTACAGTATAAAGGGTTGATACCAGGGGCATAAGTAGAAATCACAGGGCCCCATAGCAAAATTTTGTATGGTGCCCCATGATTTCTAGTTATACCCCTTGCAGAGCCCATTCGAGATCCCACCTGAGGGTGACCCTGCAGAGCCCACCTAGACTCTCTATGATGGGCTCTGCAGGGTCACCCTCAGGTGGGCTGGTCGCACTCCTTACCTGTCCGCCTCCTCTTCGTCCACGGTCACCGATGGGCCCCGCCTACTCCTCCGTCGCCAGGCCCGCCTCCTTCGTTGTCACCTGGCCCCGCCTCCTTCACTGCTGCTGACCACGGGCCCCTCCTCCTCCACTAATGTGTCCAGTCTGCTTCACCGCCGCTGCTGGCTCTCATTGACTCTGTGGAGAGGAACACGCTGCTGCACAGATTACTGTCAGTGATCTGAACAGCGGCGTGTTTGTCTTCAGCCGCCAGTGAAAGCCACCAGCAGAGGATCCCATAGCGACCCAGGCGGCCCGCACGGCATCTGACCGGGCCCCATAGCGGCTGCCTGGGTCGCTATGGTGATTGTTACGCCACTGGTTGATACAGATAGATAGAAGGGAAAGATCTCAATTGCACATTACAAAAGAGCATTACAAGATACTGTACAAATCAATAGTGTGTCAATGTTGTACAGACAAATGTATTCAGGTACAGTCAGTCAACACCACGATAACAGTTGAGGAAAGACACCACAACCCAAACGAACAAATTTAGCAACCGTAAGCCTATCAGAAAGGAAAATGGAAAAAAAAACAGGAAAAAAATGAGGCATGCGTGAGGCTAAGCAGATCAAATCATTGTAAGTCATGGTAGGACATCTAGCCCCCCTAGCATACCTGCCACTTTCTCCATCAAATACCAGTTAGTATATTGAAACATGGCCACACATCCCTCAACTGGGAATGGGTTAGTTCTGAAGTCAAATAAGGAGATCAAGTTTTAAAAAGAACATGCCTCTTGTTTTTGAGGATGTGATAAGATGTAAAATTTGTCTAAAAGCATCAGCTTATATACTAACTTTTCAACCCTGGACTGTTGGGGGAGAAAGCCATCGAATAAGAATTTTTGATATCTAAAAGGCATAAATGTTCCCGAGTGTTTTGCCGCAGTATGGTCACTGCACTGTTAGAGGGGAAGTGTGTGAAATAAACACACACAGGAAACCAACAACAGGTTATTGACAAAAGGGTGAAGAGTTTGGAGAAGGCCGGAGAAGAGAACAATCTAGGACAGCATAGCTGAACTGGAAAGTGAGCTGTATTAGAGACTTTTTCCAAATCAGCTATTTTGTCCTAGATTGTTCACTTCTCCTGCCTTCTCCAAACTCTTCACCCTTTTGTGAATAACCCTGTTGGTCTCTCACAAGCCCCGTGATGCTGCCCATATAGGATAAGGCTTCCCTTCACTTGCAGGGCCAGAACAGTTGAGTAAGGTTAGGGTATACCTCATTTTAGACAGGAGATTGTCCAAGCTGATGTATTTTTATGTGGTATATTAAATGCCCAATATGCACAATGTAAAAGTTTAAACTGTATCTTCCTCCACACCTTTCCTATGGTTGCTTATGAAAACCGTTCACTAAGTGAGCTCTTCAGGGTGGAGTTTGGCAAGAAGTAGGGGCCATCCCTAGCCTGAGATTTGTTTAGTTTTATACTTAATGTCCTACTCCTACAGGTGTCAATATACCCCGATGATCAAGAACAGAGAAAGCTATGTTCATCATTGAACTCAGAGAAAAGGATTTTACAGTGAGTCCAAAAATGTTTTTGTTTGTTTGTTCTGGTTTACATTAATACAATCGGGTAAAAACATGTAACATTCATGTTATGTTTTGAGAAATGATATAACTGCAGGGTGTGTAAGCAACTGTCACAAAGTTGCATACTTACCAGAAACCAATAAATATTCATGAGTGTCAGTGCAAATAGCAGAACATTGAAGAAGAAATAAAAAGGGATGTCTGGATTAGACTCAAGGCTGGAACAACATGTGACATAAAGCACTTTCATTGGAAACCAGTAGAGTCGGAACCAGAACCTGTAGGGACAGGAATGTGACACTATGTAGAACTATATAAACAATTAGATATTTAGCAGCTGAAGTGAGAGGTCACACATACGGCAGGTTACAAATGTATCAGCTTACCAGCTCACGCTAAACAGGACAGATCCGATTTCCGTAATGATGCTGTTAACTCTGTGGTAGGTTTCACCTCTTGTCTTGAAGTAGACGTTTAGTTTGGAAAATTCTAATACTATGTCATTAACATCATGATGAAAAAGTACCAGAATCCCAATGTTGTGGTACCTATAAAAACACGTCAGAAATAAGCTTGTCTTCACAAAACAATATAATTTCAGTTTAAAAACTGACTTTTTATGAACAATCTATCATTCTCAGTACAAATTTGGTTAAAATGCAATGAAAGTAGAGGGTTACTTATTGAGGGTAAGGCTAACATATAGGGGTCTATTCACAAAGCTGCCGAAGGATCTAGCCGTAGCTTCGGCTGATCCTTTGGCTAGCTTCGGCCCCAGGACCCTTTCGGTTCAGTAGAACCGAAGGGCTGCTGTACGGGCTATTCACTATAGCCCGTACAGCTCCCGAAGTTGGCCGAGCTGCTCAGTCGAGCCGAAGGCATATGCTTCGGCTCCACTGAGCCGAGGTTAAAGCCGAGAGCTGCTAAGCTCTCATCGTAATGACAGAACAGTGTCCCTGGTTACTGGGTAACCAGGAACGCTGATCTGTTATTACAATAAGAGCTTAGTAATGTAATGTAATGACAGCTGGTCCCGGCCAATAGAAAACAGTTGGGTGGAGCTAGCTGTCACTGCGAGCTCCGCCCAATCGTTTTCTACCTTTTTTTAACAGTTTTTCTATTCTGCTTGGTACAACCGAGGTACCGAGCAGAATAGCTGAGCCCGGTGGCATTCGGCTATTCACTCACTGCTGTTCGGCCTCTATGAGAATAGGTCGAACAGCAGTGAGTAGCCTGCCGGAGGTTCGGCTCAGCCGATCCAGATGATTGATCATCTGAGTCGAACTCCTTCTGCACTTCGGGTCGGCCGAACATGCTGAGCATGTTTGGCCAACCCGAACCCAGCCGCAGCAAGCCGATGTACGGCTGATTTCAGTCGGTGTACGGCTGAAATCAGCCGTACAAGCCTGAAGTGAATAGCCGAACAGCGTTCGGCTCACTTCACTTCAGGTCGGTTATTCACACGGCTGCCCTCGGCAGCTTTGTGAATAACCCCACTAGTGTGCTGTCCAGTCTGTCTTGTGCTTATCTCATATGGGTCTGGTGATACAGGTTCAGAACTTAGGCCACATTTACACTTCAGCTGAGCATCTTTGGGTGTGTTTGGTTGTTGTTTTGGGCATTTGCACAGGCATTTTCTTTTCAGGGTTATTCACAAAAGGGTGAAGAGTTTGGAGAAGGCAGGAGAAGTGACCAATTTAGGACAAGATAGCTGAACTGAAAATTTCTCCAAATCAGCTATTTTGGCCTAGATTGTTCACTTCTCCTGCCTTTTCCAAACTCTTCACCCTTTTGTGAATAACCCTGTTTATTTTTAGCCAATGCAAAGCTAGTTAAGAGGCAAAAAAGCTTGAAAAACATGTGTTGCACAGGGATGGGTGCATTGGTGAAACTTTTATATATACGCATAGCTTTGCTGTTATTGCTATTATTGGAGGTTTTTGGCACAACAGGGGTCCATCACGTTGGCCCTTTAGGACGCAATGGTGCAACAGGGGTAATTTCTTTGGTTCCCCAAGACACACTGCGGAGAGACGATGTTTTGTTGGATGTAACATGATAGACATCAATCAGAGGACTACTTTCATTCCATCCCTCAGGTTACAAATTAGTCTTGTTATCATCATAAGATAAAAGGATTGTGTCACAATATTGGATTATGATATCTCTCTAGTGTATCAGAGGACCCTATACATCTCTAACCCCCAGGACGTATCACGGCACGCATGTAGCTGCATGTTAGTGCATCATTTATTAGAGTTGGAGACTTTCATTGCTTCAATTGTACAGTGCGCATGTAGAAAGCGACTTTTAGTTGCATTTCAGTACACCATTCACTGGAGTCAGAGATTTTTTTATTGTTTTGGTTGTACAGCTATATCTTTTGATGCCCTTGTTTTGTTATCCAGGATTGGAGGATACTGGGTTATGGACACATTTTTTCTGATACATGCATGAAGTATTGTCTTACATGATTAACATATATATTTTTGAGACTAGCTGTGCGGAAACCTGGAGGGCATACACTTATTGAACATTAATAGTTTAGTCTATTTATCTGGCCATATGTGTTTTATACTATGTTTATAATGGCCTCGTGAGCGTATGATAGAGTTTTTATGCTTTTTATTGGGGAGGTTTGTGCTCATGTTTTTCACATGGTGTCTTTGTATCAATAAAGGGTCTTTCTTATATTTAGGTTTAGTATTTGTGAAGATGCTTGTCAGTGTACCTGGGGCTATATAAATGCAATATTTAGTGAAGCCTCTGTTTCATTTTCTTATGCAGAATTATAGAATACTGTGGTGTGAACAGGGGCCATTGAAAACAATGATATTCCTCTTTTTGAGCGTTGTAGTGCTTATGCATTTGAGTTACAAAAAGCTAAAATGTTAATGGGGCCCCAGAGTTCACACAGTAGGCAACTGGGAAAAAAAACATTTACTGCATACATGTATAGATATCACCAGATAGATATTTAAGCAGATACTGCTTACATTGTATGGAATAGGGATTTAATAGATCAGAGCGAAATCCAGGGCTGTCCATGAGACAGGGGTGTGTGTGTGTGCTGTCAGCGGCCCTGTCTGGCATCCACTGCCAACCTGATCATCCAGCTCAGCTCCTGGCAACCATTAACATCAGTGAGCTGGGCAAAAAAATGGACAGAGCGTCACACTGTGGCCACACCTGCTGCCAGCCAATAAGATGGCGCTTGAGGCAACCACCTCAGGCTGCATCCTTATACTTTACTATTTAATTTGTATGCATAATTATCCTGCATTTTGTACACTGATCATTCCCTCACTAAATAAGTTGGTTTAGGGTATTTTGATGCCAAAAGTATGCTTATGTGCAACCATGACTACATAGCTACAATAGTGCTAATCAACCCCACAAATCGTTTCCCTCTCCCACAGTGTTGTGCTCTATGACACAATAGGAGGAGGCTGATCAGGTACTCTTGTGACTAGGTCATGTGATCATATGCTGTATAAGAGGTTTCTATTGGCTGAAGAAATTTCTGAATGCCACATTGTGAAAAAATGCTTTGATTAGAATTTTAATATAACTGTTCGTACAAAACTTTACCAGTGTAAGGCCAGCTTTATGGTTATCTGGTTTAAGAGCTTGGCAACTTTTCATATTATCAAGTCTTACTGCTTCAGACACCTGAACAAATTTGTTAA
Organism: Nanorana parkeri; assembly: GCF_000935625.1. NCBI lineage: Eukaryota > Metazoa > Chordata > Amphibia > Anura > Dicroglossidae > Nanorana > Nanorana parkeri. The sequence continues at coordinate 62,680 of NW_017307403.1, read as the reverse complement.
TAGGTTGTATTTTAATATTTCTGTCATCCGACACTACAGAAAAGCTACTGTTTGAGACTAAAGTTCTTCTTTAAAGGCCATTAAGGCTGGGTTCACACCTAGACGTATCGAATATGTGCGTTTCGTGACGCGCGTTTTTACCGCGGTTAAAAAAAACGCGCGACAAACGCGCGTTTCCGAGGGCTACTTGGCTGTATCCCAATGGAAACGCACAACAAAAACGCCCCAGAGAAGCTCCTGTGCTTCTTTGGGCGTAGGGCGTTTTGTAGCGTGTTCATACGGCCTGTAATACGCCCAGGTGTGAACCATACCCATAGGAAATAATGGGATTTCGGTGTTTGAGCGTTTTGCAGAGCGTAGGAACGCGCTACAAAACGCCCAGGTGTGAACCAGGCCTAAGAGGTGTACCCACACTCTATGTTGGATGCAATTTATGTTATGGTGTATGCAGCAAGAGGAGCTGGAATACACAAAGGTAAGCAGGAACATTCTGGACAGGAAGAGAGTCTGGAACAGTCTAGCAGGGAGTTCTGAGTCCAAGACTTATAAGAAGCCAAGGGCTGACTCATATCACTTTTGGGTGGACTGATCCTGATCCAGTACTCTGAAGGATACTAGTTGTTTACTATAGAGGTAATATTTAACTTACCGGAAGGCATAGGAGAAAATAATTAGATTAAAAGTGACTAGATGGTGCAGAATCATGACAACAGAGTCTTTTCTCCATGCATCCAAATACAGGGTTGCATATGTTGAGTGTGCGTAGAAACTGCCTTGAACCAGATACAGAAGTGCAATTTCCAAGGGAACATCTGCTCCTGATGTCCAACCTAGGATCCATAAAACAAAGATAAAAGGAGTAAATAAATCAGAAAATGTAGAGCAAAAAGTGAGGCTGGTGTCCTATAGCCACTAACCAGAGTTTAGGTTTAAGCACTAGTATATAGTTTAGATAAAGAGATCTGCTTAAACTTAGCCCATGCTTCAGATTCAGTTTATTTTATTACAGAACTACACAGATGCATAAAGTTACCTGATTTTCGCTCATCCATTCAACTGCCAGAAGCAAAAGAAAAGCATGAGCATGAACAGTAAGTTGTAGATATATTCACGAAAACCATCTTTTATAACCATGAAGTTAAAATAATGAACAGAAAATAAAAGGAGACAGCGAAACCTGTAATGTTCCCTTTACATTAGTGGCAAGTGGAGAAATTCCCCCACATCGATGATTAGTGGAGAAGGTACCATTATATTGAAGTTCAGCGTAGAAGGGCCTCCCTTACATTTATGTTACAAGGACAAGGGCCTTAATATTGGTGGACAAGAAAACTGTCCTTTACATTAGTGATTTCATTAGAGGTTAGTCAAGGAACTCCAAACAACCTCGGAAGGAACCCTACCACAAAACTCTGGCTGCGATAGGCTGCTATAGAGTATATTGACATTTCCTATATGTACAACATATCTTTACACATACCGCGGAAGGTAGAGGGTGGGTCATGAAAAAAGTTGTGCTTGGTGAAGAAGAGAAGGTACGAGCAATAGAACCATGATGCACAGTAGAAAAGGAATTTCCAGGCACTCTCCGGAACTTTCTCTGCTTCTTTTGGCCGCAGTCGGCACCATTTACTAAATGGCTGTAAAGAGATGCAGAAAAGCATACTAAGAGTTGGTAGTCGTAAAATATATGTACAGTACATTTGTGTTAACAAAAAGAAAATCTGCTGGAGAGAGTATTGTGCTTTAAGAAGTGCTAAAATCACAATACACATGAGGAGGATTCAGAAAGCTTTAGACTCCAGCTATTAGAGATATAAACAAGGGACACAACAGTACTCTCCATACAGCACATATAGTAAGTCTTATATATGACAACATGCATTGCGAAATCTATTTACTATACAGATGGCCGTGGCAAACAGGGAAAGCTCAATTTCATTTTATTTGCAAGTGTGATTAGGTAATGCACATGCACTTAATATGTGGTACAGATATACAAAAATATACAATGACATGCACCATTTTTTAAAAACAATACTCCACAATAAATGCATGCATTTTGGTAACAGGTGGTAAAGTGCATTTTAACATGCATAACAGCAATGCACTGGTGTGAAAGAGCTCTGTAGCTAAACTGAATGTTTAAATTAAAGTGACCTGTCAGCACAGGGACAGTTGTACAGTAAAGGGATTATATAAGGATTGTATACATGCTAAAAGAGTGCTATACTTACCTTTCCGGTGGCACATTTCTTGAAATGCCAACTCTGATCCTGTACTGACAGGGTCACTCTAAAGCTGTAGCTGTAAAGAAGAATGGAAATACTTGCTTCTCCTGCTGCCCATGCCACCAAACACCACTACGATCAAGAGAAACTGCTGGCTGAAGTCTGTGCAGAAACTGACACTTCTGGGACTGTCAACCTCCTGTTTCCCCCAAAAGTATTCAGTGATTCTTCCTGCCGACTCCTACATCACTACAATGTCCTAAGGGACAGCACAGCAGATTCTGCTTGCTTTGCAACTCAATTTGTCTCATTAAACTTAGTACCTATTGCAGTGCAAAGGGATCAGTCACTGCTCAAATGACACTGAGTTTTGTAAAAAAAAAAGGGAGTCTTTTAGCATGGAATCAGAAGCGATACAATGCTACAAAAGATACAATGCTAAGCACTTAGCTAGAGCTCCACCCTCTGGCTCAAAAGAAAAATTCTATATTTTGATATGCAAAATGTTATATATACCTACAAAAAGAAAACTGATTTTTAAACATTTGGTGGAGCTCTAGCTAAGCGCATTATGAGAAATGTTTATTTTTTAAACTTTTTTTTTACACTTAACTTGATTCCTATCACATAGGGGGATAAAAGGCCCCCTATGTGATAGCCAATATACAATGACAGGTCCTCTTTATGGATACATTAGGGGTCTCTAAGACCCCTAATGTCACCTAAGGACCCCCAAAGAAGCTGATGAAGCAGAGATCTGCTTCACCATCTTCTCTGGCTATAGCAGCCAGAGAAATGACAGCTAAAGGCGGAAGTGATGTAATACACATTGCTTCCGCCTTTAGAGAGAGAGGAGGAGAGATCAATGGTGGGGGAATGCTGAACTCTCTTCCTTCTCAGTCTCAGTACCAGTGGGGGGGCTCGCACTGTGGGTGGTCATACAAGCGATCGGCCGAACGCTTGTATGCAACAGCTGGTAACTGCTGTTTACATTACCGGCGGCATTCTGCTCGTCCATCCGCCATCTGCCCATGTTTTGACAATGGGCAGATGACAAGGGGTTAAAAAACCCAAAATGAATGGAAAGTAGGAAAAAGGAAAAAAAAGTGGTTTTCAAATACAAAACAAACCCCCCATTGTTATAAGTGAAAAATACTAATAGTCAAAGGATGTAAGGGCAAAGTCTTATGAATTATTGCTCTACTTTACACACTTGAATGTGACAGCCTACGCTAACACTGCATACATCCAGCTAACCACTGTGGTATGACTGCCTCCGCTTCAAGCCTACTTAATATGTGCAGTGGTAAAGCTTGTGCTGAGTTTGTCAGTACAATGGGGTTACAGTTTCTCACAAACACTTTTTGAGCACAAAGAAACAACTCACATCATCCTTATTTAGAAAATGTGCATATACAGAATTCTAATGTCATCTCTGCACTCTTGTAACTAGGGTTGCACAGATACCAAGTACAGTACTCGGTACAAGTACAAGTACATGTACCGATACTTTTGAGCTCCAAGACTACACTAGAGAAAAATTCAAAAATTAGGAGGCAGCTGTCATTTGTAAGGAGCACACGGAGCTCCTGGGATTTGTACATCTCTGTTTTCATGTACGATTTTGTTTTTATAAATATAAATAAAGGGATGCACAGATACCAGTTTTGCGAGTACGAGTACTGGTACTTGCCGAGTACTTACAAGTACGAGTACTGATACATTTTTGTTTATTGTCATGTGACAGTTTTTCTAAAACAATACAGACTAAGGCCTGGTTGACACCTAGGCGTATTGCATATGTGCGTCTGTCGCGCGTTTGTTTTACCGCGATTCGCTGTAAAAACAATTGCGCGACAAACACGCATTTCCGAGGGCTACTTGGCTGTATCCCAATGGAAACGCGCAACAAAAACGGCCCAAAGTAGTACATGTACCTTTTCAGGCGTGGGCCGTTTTGTAGCGCGTTAGGGACGGGCTGAAATACGCCAAGGTGTGAACCAGACCCATTGAATACAATGGGATTTAGATGTTTGAGCGTTTTCTAGAGCGTTCGTCGAGCGTAGAACGCGCTACAAAACGTTCAGGTGTGATTTCAGGACAGTGGTGGAGTGCCAGAGCCCGGTCCCAGCTGCAACCGCTGCAACCCTGGAAGTTCTCATGAAAATGCCAGGTATCTGCACTGGTACTCGAAAAGTATCTGTGCATCCCTACTTGTAACCCTTTACTTTTTACATGTAATAGGAACATAGCGATACAAAGAATAATAGTCAAACTTTATTTTTTGCAAATACCATGCAAATGTATTGGGGGATATACCTTGAGAACACTAATTCAGGCGCAGGGTTGACCCAACCTGCGCAGTTTTTGGTTTGTTGCTCTACACAACAGAATTCTATTAAATGCAAAATGGCCTGATCAAAATAGTCCATAGAGAGCCTCAGAAGAAGAGATGTTGAAGCTTAAAAAATTAGAAAGTGTTACAAAAGAATCAGTTCACAGCTAGGCAGATAGTTCACTAATAGTTCACTCGGTCAGAGTATGAACACTTCATAGTAAATGGGGAGTGCAGAATACATGCTTGAGCCTTGCTCTGAAGACTTTTACAAGTGGCCATGCAGCTGCTCATCAGTAATATCACACTGGATCAAGGACAGGAGAGTATAGGACTGGCAGGGAGAGTGATCCTGGTAAGGCCCATCTCCAGGCACAATTTTTTAAAAAGTCTTACATAAATTGTAATTACATTCAAGTTTAAGTGGATGGTCACCTGTAAAGAGTAAACATTGATAGCAGGCAGGGGCCCTCATACCTTTTAAACAAAGGGTCAGTACACTAGGGGGGCTAGGCTGTGACCAGTCAGAGTAAGAAATGCCCCATTGTCAGTACAAGTTAAGAGTACCTCTGCATCTGAAGTTAAATGGAGTATAAAATGCCCCTGGAGCAAGTGGCAGGCAGAATAGTACCCAAACACTAGTAGGGAGGAATAGTCCCTATCACTGGTGTCAGTGGGATGAATAGTGCCCCATCGTTGGTGTCAGTAGCAAGAAAAATACCCCGTTGTTGGTGTCAGTGGGAGGAATAGGAATATTGAAAAAGTCACCCGTACTCCAAGATCAAATGTGCTGAACCATCGCATCACTGTGTTTGCCTGATGAAGGGACCATATTCGGTTTCCGAAATGTTGCTTATTGCACTGTGTCACTATGTTTGCCTAGTGTCTTAATAAAAAGGATGTTCAGCAGATTTGACCTTCGAGTGCAGGTGAGGTGACTTTTTCAATATTCCTGTGATTTGCGTGGTGCCTTCCGCAGGTCATATCTAGGGCTGCAGCTAACGATTATTTTCAAAAACGATTATTTAGCCGATTATTAAGTTCGATTAATCCAAGTCTGAACAATACCCTTAAACATATGGGTCTAGCCATATCAACAACTCCCTTCCCTTATCCAAATTATAATTTGCTTATACCAGAAATGCAATATGTACTTCATATAACCATTTTTCTTTTCAGCCCTTGCTGGGCCTTTGCTGTAACTCGCAGTTGCCTGTTTGTAATATATATAAGGAAAATATTCCCAGCCCTTGATGGGCATTTGTTGTGACCTGCAATTGTCTACTTGTTATATAAGCAAATCTTCTCAGCTCTTGACGGGCCACTGTTGTGACTTACAATTGTCTGCTTGTTATCTTATAAATAAAGAATTTATAAATAAAATAAAAAAAGTTCGATTTATCGGTTAATCGGATGAACAAAATTGATCCAGTGATGCACTACTAGTTTGTATTGGGATTGTAGTCCAACATGGGCGCAAGCTTGGAGCGGTGGAAGTAAAAAACAAAAGTGTGCCATAGCGACTCAGGCCGGGCCCCCCTGTGCCCGGGCCCCATAGCGGCCGTCTAGGTCGCTATGGCGATTGTTACGCCACTGTGTGGTGTGCAATATGACGAAATGGAAAGTGTAAAATTATACAGCAATCAATGCAGAATGGCAGCGGCTATAGAGGATTACAAATCCCAGCAATAATACATTACACAGCACTATACAAAATACCACCAGCTATAGAGGAATACAGCAAATCCCAGCAATAGTACATTATACAGCGCAATGCAGAATACCACCAGCTATAGAGGAATACAACAAATCTCAGCAATAGTACATTATAGCTGGCGGTATTCTGCATTGCGCTGTATAATGTATTCTTACTTCGATTTGTTGTATTCCTCTATAGCTGGTGGTATTCTGCGTGCATTGCGCCACTGTATAATGTATTATTGCTGGCTGGGATTTGTTGCATTCCTCTATAGCTGGTGGTAAATTATTGCCCTGTATAATTATACCAAAGTCCAAGTCCCATTCGCACTGCCACAGTCTCAAAACCACAAAGTATGTGGTGCCCAGGTGACCACACGGATGGCGCCGTGCAAAACACTAATAGTAAATAAGAGTAATTCACCGGCACACACTTGAAAGGTTTTTAAAGTATTGATATGTTTATTCAATACCCAATGTCACATACTGTCATACGGTGCTAACGTTTTGGGTCCGCACAGGGATCCTTCATCAGAGCGACAGGGATGAAGGATCTCTGTGCGGACTTCACACATGGTTATGCAGATTAGGTAGGAGTTATACATCACTTGTGAGATTCAACACAGGATTTTCTATATGTACACATTTTATGAGATGTACTAGCACGTGTTTTTTATTTTTTATTTTCATCAGCACAGGCATTGTGCAACACAGGTGTTGTGTATGACACAAAATTGTGTATCCCTTTGTGACAATTTCACAGTTTATACAAATTGTTTCACATTTTAGGAATATCATTTTTGAGTTTGAAGCGCAGTGCTATTTTATTTGTTTATTTTTTCCTATAATGTACTATTGCTGAGATTTGTTGTATTCCTCTATAGCTGGTGGTATTGTGCATCGCGCTGTATAATGATTATACAGTGCAATGTAGAATATACCACCAGCTATAGAGGAATACAACAAATCCCAGCAATACAATATACATACAGTGTATAATGTATTGCTGGGATTTGTATTCCTCTATAGCTGATGGTAAATATACAGCGCAATGTACTATCAGCTATAGAGCATACAACAGTTCCCACTATCCCAGCAATACATAGAAAAAATCCAATCGCCATGTGTGTGGGAAGGGGGGGAGCAGGCACCCTTACTTTTAGATGCGGGATCGTGGGCCTGTCAGGTGCCGTTATCCCTCGATCGTTGGCGGCCTGGCGTGCAGCGGCGCATCAGCAAGCTCAGAGCGGGGAGGAGAAGAGGTGTGTCGTCTGGTGTGCGGCTCGGGTCGTGTGTGGAGACGCGGGCAGGGTAAAGTAATCGATAGCCGACTAATCGATGATGGAAAACGTTGACAATGTTTTCCATCGTCGATTTTAATCGACTACATTGATTAGTTGTTGCAGCCCCACTCATATCAGCACCCACTTATTCTATGGGATTCCAGTCTGGAGTGCAGTGGATCAATTACTTCAAGTGGGCTGAATAGATCCCATCCTTGGTGTCAGTGGGATGAATAATGCCCCTTTGTTGATGTCAGTGAGAAGAATGGTGCCCCTTTCTGTTGGTTTCAATGGATGAAAGAATAATGGCCCATTGTTGATGTTGTTTAGAGGAATAGAGCCCAATCATTGGTGTCAGGGAGGGGAATACTGCCCAATCATTGGTGGGTGTACGTAAGAAGAATAGTGCCCCTTACTGTTGGCTTAAGTGGTAGGAGGATTAATGATTAATTAGTGGTTTAAGGACAAATAATGGACCATCGATGGTTTCAGTGGGAGGAATAGTGCATAGTCATTGGTTTTAGAAGGAGGAATAGTGCCCCTCAATGTTGGTGTAAGTGGAGGAGAAATAATGGCCATTGTTGGTGTCAGTAGGTGGAATAGTGAATTCCAAGTGTGAATCCTTGGGTGAAACTTATGAGGAAAAACAAATCTATAAACAGACCCCTATGTTCTTTGTCCAAGTCTATGTATATAGCAGTAAAACCCAATAGGGGTTCTAAACTTTTCTCAATCTATCTGAAATAAGAAAAAAAGTTTTGGCTGGGCATATACTTTAAAATTATCCTTTGCACACCCGATAAGTCTCCATAACAGAGCACATTAAAGGACAGGAGTTTAACCATTCCCAATAGTATAAAAAACTAAAATGGAAGCTTTGGCTATATATGCACTTGAAATAATATATGCTCTACTTCCAGGCATAACGTGTAGCAATTCAGGCACAGATAACTAAAATGCTATAAATAGTGAATTGTTGTACATGTTTCTGTATTATTTCTGGTTATATGTCAATCTGTAGAATTGTTAGGATTAGACTGGGTTGACTATAAAGTGTTGTGACCTCAGTAAATTGTCTTCATAATTACTCTGTTGACTTGCAAACAGGTCACTGATTGTGAAATAAAGTGGAGACAATTGTACAAGCTAGTGCCATACCTTTTATTACACCCAAAATAATGAATACCCTGTCCATCTAGTGTAAGCCAGGAATCCTTTCTGACACCTCTAACTCATTCTTCAGTTAAACGGTTATTAAACCCTAGCAAGCAGTAGATATATGCAAAAAGTGTTAAAAAAAATACTTACCTGTGTCTTCCCCGCGTGCTCCCGTCCGAAAATGTGAAAATGCTCGGGGGGGCGCAAAGCACCTTGGGATGGGCGCATGCGCAGTTCACATTTTTGTTCCGGAGATGAGGAGAGACACAAGGTAAGTATATGGACGTGTGCACCCGCATGCAGACACCGTGGGACAGGACGTGCCAGAAAGGACAGAGGAGTCAGCGCTGGATCGGAGACCCGCAGCAGCGCTGGAGGGACAGATGAAAACAACAGGCAAAAAGAAGATTGGAATAAGAAACATAATTTAAGGTAAGTGCTAACATTAACATTGGGTGGAGGGAAAAACATTTTTGACTTTAATGTCACTTTAAGTGTAATACAGATGATGGTGTCAGAATCACAAATATTTAGCAGGTGTAAGGCTGCATTTATACTAAAGTGTGAGTGTAGCCACGTGATTTACAGGTATTTTTATGTACTACTTGGAGTGGGAACGCCTGGGTGTTTTGTTATAGGTGCTTAAACGCTCAGGTGTGAACAGAGGCCATGGAAGACAATGGGAGTTTAAAAGTTGAGTATTTTTGAGTATTTTTATGCTTCAAGCTACAAAATGCTCAGGTGTAAACAGAGCCTAACTTTTCACAGGTATGTATTTTAAACTGCAACTCAAGATCAAACTTTTATTTTAGTTTTGTACAGATTAGAAAGGATTAGAACACCTGTCAGGTTTTTATTGCTGTCTGTGTCCCCATTCGAGAGATTCGCTCTGGTGACCGTTATAACTACGTAAAAATGAAAGAAAATCAGAAATTATGGGTTGTCAATAGAACAGGAAGAAATAGTAGGGACACTAGTACTGGTGATCCTGCTGACCACCAGGAATTTCCCTCACTTTGGAGGGATTTTCTCTCACTTTCCTGTTGTGGCTATAAGACAGGAAGTGAAGAGAAATGTTCCCAATGGGACACAGATGGCTATAAAAAGCTGACAGGGGTTCTAAACCTCCCTTATTCTATCCAAAACTAAAAAAAAACATTGGCTTCAGTTCTACTTAAACTGTGCATTTAACTGTTTAACCAGAGATCCGCTTTAACTAATGTTTCTGTTTTGCATGATAGGTTCTCTATAAAATAATACCCAGATATGCTCTGTGCTGCTCTGCCAGAATTCAGGTGACGTGCCGTGTTTTGGCGTTGTGTATGTCAATTTGGTCAAGCTATAAATTTCTTGGTCAACATATCTTGGATTTAGCAGCCCCTGGAAACCAGGTAGGCATGACTTCACCTACACCTTCACCTTGATAAACCTGCTTACACCTTCAAAACTGTGCTTGTTCATGCACATCTATATTAAACACCCTTCCTGTTCAGGACATTTTTTTCAGTATTCAGTGCTGAGATACCTTGACTGACATTTGTGCAGTCATGCAGTGGTGTACCGAAATGCATTTAATATCAGTTTTAATCAAAACAAGGGATGCACCAATACCGGTTTTTCAGTATCGGGTGCCGACACTGAATACTAATACCGGTGCTTCCGCTGGCATAGAGCAGGCTTCCCTGGTAATCAGGAAGCCGGGCAATTGGTAATGACATCAAGCCCGGTTTCCTGATTGCCACAGAAGCCAGCTACATGTTGTTTGGCCTGCTTGATTGTGATTGGCTGGGAAACCTGCTTCCTGGCCAATCAGGAAGCCGGGCGGCGAGTTATGACCTGATTGACCGGGAAGCTGGCTTTCCAGCCAATCAGCAAAGAGCCGGCTTCCCGGCCAATAAGAAAACCAGGAGGTGGGTCATTACTTGCCGCACGGCTTTCTGATTGCATGGGAAGCTGGCTCCATGTTCCCCTACGGCACTGCCAGTCAGAGGAAATTTTCATCTCGACGTAAGTTCCAATATCGGGGAAGGTATCGGAGCATTTGGGTGAGTACGAGTACTCGCCCAAATACTCGGAATCGGCACCGATACCAGTATCGGTGCGCCCCTAATCAAAACATATTTGACTGTGCTAAATAGAGCTTCTCACTGGTCAGCGCAGTCATCTGATCACGTTGACCAATGAGTGCTTGCAATTTGCGAGCGAAATTCAAAATGCATAGGGGAGGACTGCGCTGGACAGCAGTACGGGGGACAGATAGGTAAGTGTAGCCAGGGGAGTGGTGGTTTGGGAGAGACGGGGGACAGATTTCATCGGGTAATTTTTATTTTTCCATATTACCTGGGAAAATGAACTTACCCTTTAATACACATTGTGTGTGTGTGTAAGAGAATTCTGCTGCCTGGCTACCACCATGGAATGGCGGCGGCGGCAATCTCAAAGCACATGCAGAATGTCCTGCGCATGCGTTTATTTGCATGCAGATGGCGCGGGTAGGGGGGTTGGTTTAAAAATTTTAATTCTTTTTTACTTTTTCATTTTTATATATTTTATTATTTATTACTTTTTTAAATAACTTTTTAATTTGTTTTTACATTTTTAGTTATTTTCTTTTTCCACTTAATGTTATTTCTATCACATAGGGGATTAAATTCCCCCTGTGACAGTTTGGAGGTGACATGTTCTCTTTATGGAACCTGCCCTCCAACACAGAACAGATGTTCTGTGCAGTTCCTGACAGCCGAGACATGTGGCACTATGATTACAGCACCACGGTCTCAGAGAACACACAGAGAGCCCGTAAAGCAGACGTTCTTCGTCTGCTCTATGGGCTCTATGGCTGAGCCGTTGTGTCGTAGTTTTCGGGGTCCCCCAGGAGAGCAGGGGACCCCGAAAACCACAGCGAGGGGTGTGAGCAGACATGATTGCAGCTGCTCAATTTGATCATATTAGATCACTTGTACTAAATAAGCGGCGGCTCCACAATGTACATTCAGCTCTGCTTGTCCGGAGGCAGGCTAAATGTACATAAAAACTACTCGCCCGGCGTCGGGCGATAGGAATTCCACACCCCTGCTATAAGAAAACATTACCGAAAATTTTGAAAACAAAACTGTTTTCCATATGTTATGTTATGAAACATTTGTTGTGTTTGTATGTGTATGTACGTGGAGAGGGGACTTTAAAAAATGTTTTTGGTATTTTTAATTTTTTTTAATATGTGACTTTAATTTGTAAAGTTTTTTTTTTTACACTTAACTTTACTCCTATCACTTAGGGAGCTAACATTCCCCCTAATCGACAGCACAGATACAGTGACAGGTACTCTTTATGGAGACATCAGGGGTCTATTAGACTCCTAATGTCACCTAGGGACACCAAAAAAGCTGATGAAGCACAGATCTGCTGGAAGTGTCCTGATCTCCCTCCGATTTAAGTGCAGGGACCTGCTGTGTCAGTCCCAGGCCCACACGGTGGATAGCAGAGCCCAGCATAGCTGGCAGCGGCGGCAGAGGGGGTTCTATAGCTGCCCGAACACTTTTATGGAACAGTCATTGCCGACAGTTTACAGTTTCAAGTTTCGTGGCAGCGGGAAAGACGTTTACAATGTCAACTTTCCCCCAACGCGGCAAGCAGTTAAAGACTACACATATACTGTATATAGGGTTGCCACCTTTTCTTTAAGCGAAACCCGAACATTGTAGCAACACGTGGACATTTTTGTGGGAGAATGAGTGGTGGCTTATTCATATGTAAATAGCACACTTGAGACTATTTTTAGTGGTTGCCCCTGTCTGCCTGACATCTTGTGTCCGGGTTTCTGCTGCCATGAAACCCGGACACAGCATTCAAAACCTGGACTGTCCGGGTGAATCCTGGACAGGTGGCAACCATAACTGTATACGTCCCAATGATCTGCGCTCCTAGTCTCTACATACTAACATATAGAACAAAAGCTGCTGTGCAAAAAGCGAAAAAACTCTTTTCAATATCAATCTCAGCAAATGCCCAGCGCTATAAATTACTAAATTAAACCTCATATGAAACAATATATAATACAAAAACAAAACACATAAAATGTTTAAAATAATATAAAGCTTCTATGATGTCCAAGAGTGTGTTCAGTGGTCCATATAATAGAACTATACAGTAAGTCAGCTGAATTATAAAATGTTCCACCATGAGTGATACCTCTCCCGTCTGCGCGTGATACCACTCTCATTGACCGCACTCACCAGATAAGGTGGACCATTGTATAGAAAATGGACAGAAAACGCTCAAGCAGTTGCTAGTTTCCACTTCAGACAGGTCCTCTTGAAATGCTGTACCACCAGTAGTTACACCACTCCTTTTTATTCACCGAGTTTTCACCAAATGCTCAAAAAAATTTTGAGAAATCCATAGTGTAATCCAATAAAAGCACACATTATTTTAAAATAAAAGATTAAAAACACTCAAAAAAAAGCGAGACTGCATAATCACCACAAAAAAACTCCACATTTCCCAGCTTCACTGCCGGAGTTTTTTTTATCCGGCCGGCAGTGATCGGCCAATTACCCAATCACTGCCGGCCAGGCGGTGATCGGGTAATCGGCCGGCAGTGATCCTGGGGAATGAAGAGTATTTTTGTTCAGTAATTTGTAACGCTGGGCATTTGTGGGAAAGACCACACATAACAGATCTCAGTACAACGCCCTCATTTACATGGATGCCCACAGGTCCAGGTACACTAAAACGGGTATAGCGGCTGCATCTGTATGGACACAAGTGGGATACTGCCACAAGAATCTGCAAGTTCTTGCTGCAAGAATCCCCAACCAAAGCTTTGAACACCATGTGCATGGAGACTTATAGTAAACCTGTAATAAATTGAAAGCGTTTAACCAGTGCATAAGATGAGAACAATGGATAAGCAGGCATTTTTTGAAAACCACAAATAAAAACAAAACAGAGAGAGGTGACTAAATTCTTATGCAAATCGCAACTTATTCCTGCAAAGTCTAATTTGGCCTCCCCTTTCCCACTACCTTTTACAGGAAAAGGTTTTTCACCACATGCTCAGATATATTTCTTATATTCCTGACAGATTTTCTACCACTCAGGCTAGCAGAGGTAGGGGCAGCACTGGGAGTCAGTTAGATATCCTGCATTCACATGATGTGCTGACAGGAAATAAGTGAGTGGGATGGGAGATGACCTGGAGGCAGTGTTGCTTAAAATGTATTTCAAGCCATCAGCCTTTTCTCAAAATTGTTGACAGAGTGTGGAAGGCTGAGGCCTCGTTCACACCAGACACAGTCGTTCCGGCCCGATTCTGGCTGGAATGCACTGCATCGCATTGCAGCCGGCTCCCTATATTGTTGGGCAGGAGGGGAACGCAAGGCACATCAATGCCTGTGGTACAGTCTGAACAAAATGTAGCAAGCACTATTTTGTTCGGACCAGAACGGACCGCAGGCATTGATTTGCCTTGCGTTCCCGTACGGCCAATCGCATTGCGGTCGGAGGGCAAGGCTACGGTGCCATTCACTTCAATGGACCAGCACGCCCCCTCCTGCCCCGCAACATAGTGAGCCGGCCGCAAAGCAGTGCGTTCTGGTGTGAACGAGGCCTCAGAAACCCTGCCATTTGCAGGGCTCCTTTCACTTCCTGTCTGGTAAAACTGTGGTCAGCAGACCAGTAAATGAGAGAAAATTTATCTGACAGAGCCCCAGATAGCAGTAGCAATCCAACAGTTTTGCTTTTTTTTCCCCTTCTTCATACAACACTTGCATTTTTTCCCTTCTTCATATACCCCCAGGGAAAAAAAAAGTTTTGGCTGGACAAAGCTTTAACTGCAAGTACGATCTGCCTGTCCAAGATGGGCAGATCGTACGAGATTTTAATTACCTTAAAACCATCGCACAACGAAAGTCGTGCGATGGTTGTAAGGTGTAGGGCCAGCTTTATAATACTACTAACAGGTGACTGTGGAATATTTAGTAGCAAAGAAATGTCACGGAATTGACTTATTGCACAGGTGGTAACCTATCACGGTACCATGCTTGGAATCACTGAGCTCCTGAGAGCGACCCATTCTTTCACAAATGTTTGTAGAAGCAGTCTGCATGCCTAGGTGCTTGATTTTATACACCTGTGGCCACGTAGGTGATTGGAACACCTGAATCCAATGATTTGGAGGGGTGTCCCAATACTTTTGGCAATATAGTGTATATATCCTCAGAATGGACTTATTCTGTACCCTTTATTGGAAAATAAGGACAAGCTATGAAAAGAAAATTATATAGACTAACTTCTCTATAAATCAACTTGGTACCACTGAGTAAAATCAAGTTGCTATGGAGACACAGAAGGATGCCAGTGCATCTGCGGGCAACTATTCTGCATCTGCAGACATCCAGCTAAACTCACATTGCTATTTCCTTATCTCCGAGTGTGTGTGTGTGTGTGCGCACACTGACATCTGGACTGCATTTGCATCTTGTTTGTGTTGTTTTTTGTGCTTTGGCACATTAGTCCTGGATCAGTTTACAGATAAATAACCTCCTTTATTGACTCATGTGCAGTACATACCAGTGGAAGCAACTCAAGCTGGACATACACCAATAGAATTTCATTCTAACGTTCGTTTAACATCGTTTATCAGAACATTTGATGATGCCATCATTAAGTCAACTCATTTTTGTTTATACTTAGATAGAATCCCAGGCCGCTGGCTCTGTCCAGGCTGCTAGACCAGTCCCCGCAGCCTCTTCTCCCCTGGGCTCTGGTGGACTAAGCACCGCTGACATTGTGACGACTAATGCAGGACATGTGAGGACGCCACAGGAAACATTCCAGAGCGGAAGCAGAGGGAGAGAGAGGTGAGCACAAACTGCCCCGGGACCAGGTGAGTAATACAGCTTTATTTAAACCCCCTAGACCAGGGTTCTCAAAGTGCCGGCCCGCGGGCCAAGCCCAGCTCTGCCTGCATGCTTGGAAGTAACCTCGGTCAAAATCATCATGCATTTCTTTTAAGCAAAACTGAAAAAACAATCATTTTCTCCTGGTATTTGTCACTATTAAAAGGTTTTTCCAGGAAATATTTTCTTTGTTATGGACTCACTCTAGATCAGGGGTCTCAAAGTACCGGCCCGCGAACCAGTACTCTGTGGCCCGCAGCCAGCTGGCAAGTCGGGCACACGGTAGTGCCTGACATGCGGGAGCAGCTACATCTCTGTCGGATGCAGACCGCAGAGCTGCTCCTGTCAGCACCAGCCAGAGCTCTGTCAGTTCTGAGCCCCGGCTGAATGATGGATGATTAGTAAGGTCTGCACTAGACCTTACTAATCACCACTAGATCACCAGGGAACGATGATGTGCCTCCTCCCTGCAAAGATGGAGGGAGGGGGGAGGTTTATTATGTGTTCTGGGGGCTTGGGAGGGAGGGGGGAGGTTTATTATGTGTTCTGGGGGCTTGGGAGGGAGGGGGGAGGTTTATTATGTGTTCTGGGGGCTTGGGAGGGAGGGGGGAGGTTTATTATGTGTTCTGGGGGCTTGGGAGGGAGGGGGGAGGTTTATTATGTGTTCTGGGGGCTTGGGAGGGAGGGGGGAGGTTTATTATGTGTTCTGGGGGCTTGGGAGGGAGGGGGGAGGTTTATTATGTGTTCTGGGGGCTTGGGAGGGAGGGGGGAAATGTATTATTATATGTGCTGGGGGGCAGTGTATTAAATGTGTGCGGAGGACTTGGAAGGGGGGGTGAAGTGTATTATGTCTGTGTGGGGGGAGGGAGTGTATTAATATGTGTGAGGTCACAGGTCGGCTCACATTATGAGGCTGGGTGAAAATCACTCGCCTCATAATTCTCCTTTAATTTGAATCGGTGACAGTTGCCGCTTGTAACATGTGCATACATTCAAACTGGTACTGTAAATAGTAGCGGCCCCCACGGGACTACAACATTTGTCCAGTGGCCCCTGACTAAATTGAGTTTGAGACCCCTGCCCTAGACAAAACGAGCACTTAACCCTTCCAGTGCAGGGGGCAGACCCACTGCAAGGGGAAGTTTGTGATTTTCCCAGAGCTCTTCTTTAAACACAAGTTAAATGAAGTAGCATCTGCTGCAGCTCCATTCACAATGAAGGTTAAAGTAATATTAAACTCTCAAACAGGGTTCAATGATAAATCCAAATCAAATATACATTGCCCAGCAAAGTATTTCTTTACATTTATGTCCATGTTCTTACAGTTATCATGCTTCCAAACATCTGGCTCCAACTCTCTCAGCTCTGCTTCTCTGAATTTCCTTTTCACTATAAGATTACAAGGGACAATGTAGTCTGCAGCAGATCCATCTACTAGCTTGGAGAAGGGAGGAGTGAGCAGTGGAATGACTTGCCCTGGCTGTGTGTTTGTGGAGACATACACGAGGGTGGCTCCATAGGACCCTGCAAGAGAAAGGAGTCACCCTAAAACAAGATATCAGGACCAGTGCTCAGAGGAGCAGCTGTTTCTGCAGCAAATAAGACGTTTACACATCAAGAATCAGCATCCATCGTAAGTGATTTAATCAACATTTGAAAAAATCTTAGAAACCTTTAATATCACTTAAGTGTGCCCAAAAGCAAGCAGGATGTACACGTAGCCAAACGCCAATGTGCACAAAGGAGTCATGATCACCAAAGGCAAACACACCTGAATAGGATCTGCTGACTCCAAAGAAACTCAGCACGAAGCAGATCAGACGCAGCCTCTAAACTGCCAGGTGTACCTCTCTATTAAAGTCAATAGAATTTTGCTGATCTGCACTTGACGTACATTTCAAATGCAGAACAAAAAAGGCTTTCACCATGAGCCCTAAATGTTGTTGCAAGTGAACTGTACGCTGCATAAAGTGGTGAGAAGGAAGTATTGGGAAATAACACGTCTGTACCGAATACCTGTCTATTAATAGATTACAGGCTTTTTATATTATATAGGTTCAACTTGATGGACTTGTGTATTTTTTTTTCCTATGTAACTCTATTATAGCAGGACATAAGAGGGGTGGCCATTTTAACCTTATGAATGTGAAATTAAAAGAAGTTACCTCTATACACCTTTCATAGTGATGCTCACTATATACACTATACTGCCAAAAGTATGGGGACAGGGACACCCCTCCAAATCATTGGATTCAGGTGTTCCAATCACCTACGTGGCCACAGGTGTATAAAATCAAGCACCTAGGCATGCAGACTGCTTCTACAAACATTTGTGAAAGAAAGGGTCGCTCTCAGGAGCTCAGTGAATTCAAGCGGGGTACCGTGATAGGTTGTCACCTGTGCAATAAGTCCATCCGTGAAATGTCCTTGCCTGACAGCATTGTGACATATGTAAAGTTTGGTGGAGGTGGGATTATGGTATGGGGTTGTTTTTCAGGGGTTGGGCTTGGCCCCTTAGTTCCAGTGACGTGAACTCTTAAGGCATCAGCATACCAAGACATTTTGGACAATTTCATTGCTCCCAACTTTGTGGGAACAGTTTGGGGATGGCCCCCTTCCTGTTCCAACATTACTGTGCACCAGTGCACAAAGCAAGGTCCACAAAAACATGGATGAGCGAGTTTGGGGTGGAGGAACTTGACTGTCCTGACCTCAACCCGATAGAGCACCTTTGGGATGCTTTAGAGCGGAGACTGCGAGCCAGGCCTTCTCATCCAACATCAGTACCTGACCTCACAAATGCGCTTCTGGAAGAATGGTCAAACATTCCCATAGACACACTCCTAAATCTTGTGGACGCCTTCCCAGAAGAGTTGAAGCTGTTATAGCGGCAAAGGCTGGGCTAACTCAATATTGAACCCTACGGACTAAGACTGGGATGCCATTAAAGTTCCTGTGCGTGTAAAGGCAAGCGTCCCAATACTTTTGGCAATATAATGTGTTAAATTTTGTTTGAGAACATGTAGCTAGGTATTCTTTGTAGCTAGGTATTAGGTATGTGGCTTTAAATTTAGTGATCGCGTGAAAGCTGCATTTTAAGAGGATTATTTGTCAATATTAGGGGATAAGAAATAGTATAGTAATTGAAAGCAATCAGTCGCATATCAATCCTCCATGATGGTCAATTATCATTGGTTATGGGTCTACTAAAGGAAGAAAAGTTTTCATCCCTGGCAACCAGCAAGATTTGTTTTCGTGGTTCAATACAGTATGGAGGACTAAAAGAGAGAATGTGCTGAGTCTTATGTGTCTAGCTATCTCCTCCATATTTTAATAAGGAGATTGAAAGGACCTTCTGTTTCTATTGTGATGGCCAACATCATGCAAGACTTACACCTGCTCCCCTCCTCTTACATTCCAGCTCAGCTTCATGCACATGGTCCACTGTACACATGTAGCTCCCATTCATACTTGAACATGAGTTTTTAGGCTTTTTTTTTCTTTGCGCATTTTTTTTTTTTTTAGTTTCAAACGTTTTTGTTTTAACCTATGGAAAGCTAGTTACTAGGAGGTAAAGATGGTTTTCAGGAGCTCTCATTGCGACTCTCAAGTCCATGGGGCCAATAAACTTGCTTCTGCCCGAAAAGTAGCTCATGTACCTTCAGAAGCTTCAAGCCACAAGCGACACAACACTCAACTCTGAACTGGCACCACTAAAAATGATGGGATTCTTCAGGTTGAGTGTTGTCGCGCTTTGGGAAACACAAAGGAAAGGTTCAGGGTGATTGGGGTCTTAAGGTGGTGTTACTGACCTGGAAGATCCATTTGGTGGTCGCTCTTCGGAGACCCGTCAATGCCAGGGCACACACAACCATGCACAGAATCTCCATCCAGGTGAATTTGGCATGGGCTTGTAACGTATTCCAAGAAGATGTCAGGCCACAGTCTTTACATTCTTTCAGAGCACCAAGGAACCGTTCCCCACTCTTGATGAGAAGGTCCACATACCCTAAGGAGGAAGGAATCTGAATGTTCTGTATTTTATGCTCTTGCTCCATGACGGACACAATTACAATCGATTACTTTGTTCTTCTAAAATACTGCTGGCACTGTGTTTTTTCCTTTTTTTGACGAAAGCTGCTCCAAACCGGCTTGGTACATTAATAAATAGCACAAACGCAAGGGAAAGAACAAATGCTGCAAGTCATCCATAAAAACCTAGCCATCCATCGAGGAGCAGGGATTTGCAGAGACATCAGCCACCCTTTGGCAAGCCTGAACCCCTGTAGAACATGCAGATGGGAAGGGGTGCTCTCTGCTACCTCTCTTATTGCCTTATCTCTCTAGATCGTATGAGCAGAGCAGTGGTGCAGGATGTGGTTGTAGCAGTAAAGGGGAGACAAGACAGCTGCACAAGGGGTGATGTACATGGGAGGATGGGGGGGCTCAGAGCCCCCTAGTCTTCTCTCTTGCTGGAGAATAAGGGAGGAGGGGGTAGCTGGTGCAATGAATCTCTTTCCTTCTGATTGGAAGAATCCAGTGCAGCAGGGCAGGTTCTAGCAGGGAGGAGAGGAGGCTGCTGCTTGCTGTCCGTTCTGTATGCAGATGGCAATCAGATCTTTATAGGAAATCTGAGCAGACAAGCAAGCCTGGCATCATGTGGGTATCTTGCACTGAAGAGAGGACTACAGCAAGTCCTGGGTACGAACCAACGCAGTCTGCCTGCTAAAAGGGAGCTGTCAGCTTTCTATATTCTCAGCACGTTTGAATGGAGGGGCGGGGACACCAGGGAAGGAATGTCCGGCAGCCAATCACTGTCAGGAGAGAGAAGGGGGACAGCAGTCACTTGATGTGAGAGCCTTCAAGTAACTGTAACAGAGGGTCAGCGCTGACCGGCAGACATGAGTGACAGGCTGTATACTGGTCTAGAGCAGATGTGTGTATGCTAGGAAAAGTCATGGACACAGACAGCACATTGTGATACCATAGTAGTATAGAGACTTCATTAGACATACTGTATATACAGTATACACACACACACAATTTTATTTATATATTATATATTTATTTTCGATAAATCAATAGCCTTTGCTAACACCACCCTTAGATGTAAAAGATACATTCCAGCTTTTGCAAAAACTAAAATAATAATAATAAAAAATGCACACACATTTATTATTATTATTATAGAAACATAATTTATTATTATTAAAGATTAAAATAAAAAAAATGTGCATTTATTATTTTTTTGCACAGCATTGCAACAGCGATTAATGGATGGCAACTGGCAAGTGTAATGCTCAGGCTCCTGCAGACTGTTCCTCCTGTCAATGTCCATACCAAGGTACGGACATTCAGTTGGAAGTATGAATGGAGTACAAGCACAGTGACGTCACCTCATTTGCAACTGAGAGTCCCTCTGCCGCAGTGGCTGAGGGGACTTGTAGACTCTCAATTCACAGATCCTGTCAAAGGTTTTGTAAACGAATGACAGGCAGAGCTGCACTGGATTCAAGTAATAACGGGAGCCTTCAGGGAGAAGAACCCCAATCAGGTAATAGGGAGGGGCAGGATGGGGGGTTGTGATCAGGTATCTTGTTACACCTTGAATATACATATGATTTGAAACACTAAGGCCTTGTTCAAACCAAATGCAGAGCAGATCCGGTCAGGTTTCTGCACACGCACGCTAGTCTTTTTGATGCGTTTTTGGTAAAAAAAAATAATATTTTTTTTCCAAAGTTTAACCACTTGCCGTCCGCCTGTTGTAAAAAAACGGACGGACGGCACTGCAGCATTGGTGGGTTGCCGTCTCCAGACGGCATTTTTTCCGCTCGCGTGCGCCCCCTAGCGGGCACGCACGGGCAGTAAAGACCCGACCAATGCAAACACCCGTTACCGGGTGTTTCACATATAGACGATCAGCGGCTCCATAGCCCGCCGATCGTCTATATGTGCTCGTTTTTTCGCCCCCCGACCCCTCACCTTCAATCCCGGGATCCGCTGCCTCATCTGTGGCCCGGGATCAGGGACGGAAGGGCGTCAGGAGGAAGAGGAAGGGAGATCAGCTCCTTGCTGACCTCCCTCCGGGCTGTGAATGCAAAAGTGATGTCTATTACATCACTTCCGCATTCACCTGTCAGTCATCTGGCTGCTATAGCCAGAGAGAAGAAGCTGATGAAGCAGATCTCTGCTTCATCAGCTTCTTTTGGGGTCCACAGGTGACATTAGGGGTCCTAGGAACCCCTAATGTTTCCATAAAGAGGACCTGTCAGTGTGCCTTTGCTATTATATAGGGGGATTGTTATCCCCCTATATAATAGCAATAACAATAAGTGCAAAAAAATATATATAAATAAAAAAAAAATAAAGTAACACATAAAAAAATAAAATAAAATAAAAGCCACATATAAAAAAAGGGGAAAAAACCCCCCCAAAATGTTTAACTCCCCCACCCCCACGTTTACGCGCCTATAAACGTAAATACGCGTCCGGTGCCCCAGCGCGCAAAAATTACAATTGCGCTACACATGTTACATATCGCCGCGAACGTCGCAGTGAGAGCAATCATTTTAGGGCCATCAATCACTGATAACACTAAACTGATGAGCGGTAACAGCTTTTAAAGCGTCGCCTATGGCCAATTTTGGGTATTATCGTTTTTTGAGGTTTCGCGCGCGCACGCAATTTTAAGGCTTGACATGTTTAGTGTCTTTTTACCCGACGTGACCCCATCTTTTATATTTTACCAAAAAATTGGGTAATAATAAATGTTTTATCATTTAATATAGGGGAAACTGTTTTTTTTTTTTAAATTTCGGTAATTTTTCCTTAATATAGTAAAAAAATAAAACCCCCAGTGGTGAATAAATACCACCAAAAGAAAGCTCTATCTGTCCCCAAAAAAGGGTATAAAATTCATTTCAGTACAGCGCTGCATGACGGAATAAATGTCAGTCAAAGTACCGCAGCGCTGAATACTGAAAAATGGCCTGGATGGGAAGGGGGTTTAACACCGCGAATGTCAACTGGTTAAAATGGGCTTTCAGTGCGTTCCATGCATTTGCATGCATTTTTGATGCGTTTGCAGGTCCAGAGCAGGTAAAATAGGGCCTGCTGCAGTTTTTTCACCTGCCCTGGACCTGCACGCTGCGATATGAACTGGAGCAAAAAATACCATTGGAATACATTGGACGCAGTTTTGATCCGGTCTGCAACTGCTCTGCTCTGCGCTTGGTGTGAACAAGGCATTAGGGTTAGTTCACACCAGATGCAGTTGTGATGCAGTCCGTTCAGTGTGACTGCTGCAGCCAAAATACATTACAATGCTTTCCTATGGGCTTTCTCGTGCTCTATTCACACCATTGCAGTCCGTTCAGATGCAGTCAGAAACAATACTGCTTGTCCTATTTTACTTGCATCTAACTGCACTAGTAAACAAATTTAAACGCAACAGAACGCCTGCAAAAAAAAACCAACAGAGTTGATTGTGGCATCATCCAGGGACATAACAAACGCGTCAAAACGGATCGCAATACAACTGCGCAGACGCACGCAGTTGTGATGCAGTTTCTGGTGTGAACTAACCCTTAAAGCACATGCAAACTGCAGAAGTCTTCTTTTGGCAACCAGGTCTTCTTTGGCATCAGCTTCTCTCTTCAGTTAAGCTTTGAAAATGAAAGAGTAAAGCTGATTGGTTGTCTGTCTGTTCCTATTTTGATGGATTCCCCCCTGTGTATGATCAACTGTTGGCCTTTTTTGAAATAAAATCCTTGTTTTCACCTTTTCTTCATCCTTTGTTGCACCTCGGTGCTGCTGAACTCCTGCATTCTACATGGGATTCCTCATGGTGACAATAGTGTACAATGCCTTAGAGCTGCAGCTAACGATTATTTTCAAAATCGATTAGTTAGCCGATTATTAAGTTCGATTAATCGGCTAAATAATAAAATAAAATTTAAAAAACGGCTCCAGTGATGGACTACTAGTTTGTATTGAGATTACACTCCATCACAGGAGCAAGCTTGGAGCGGTGGAAGTAAAAAAGAAAAAAAATAGTGTGGTGTGCAATATATGCGGTGAATGTGAGGCGGGGAGGAGGTGCGGCGTAAAGAGCGTCCATGCAGGCGGGTCTGGCAGCGGCGAGTGTGAGGTGGGGAGGAGGTGCGGCGCATAGCGTGTGTGGAGCCGTGAACAGGACCAACTGATCGGAAGCCGATTAATCGATTGAAAAAGTTGACAATTTTTTCAATAATCGATTATGTCGATTAGTTGTTGCAGCCCTACAATGCCTGCATATTGTATGTTAAAGTTGAACTGCAAGATGTGTATTCTTACTTCATTCTCTGTGTGCTTTGTGTAGTTCTTCCAAGTCTGTGCAGTAATAAAGTGTGAGACTTTTCCTATGTGTAGAAGCTTCCTGTAATAAAGACCAGTCAATGCTGCTCTCTCCTTGTGCAGGGTGACTGGTCTTGTCCCTGCCGCTCCTGTAATTTTCAACAGGCAGCCTATAGTGGGCGAAGCCTGCTGGTCCCCTTCCACATCTCTGCACAGGGTATGTAAAGCACAGTGATAATGTCACAACTACTTTTACAATGTAATACCTGGGCTTGCAAAGACATTAAGTGCACAAAAAGTGGATTTATATCCTTTCTGATTTTTAAGGAACATACATTACCTAAAGTTTTTGAGCCCAGAGAGATGCCCATAGGGATTCATAGGATTTCACTTCTTGAGCGTTTTTTAGTGCTTCGATCAGCACTGAAAAACGCCCAGGTGTGAACCCAGCCTGACATTTTCTTTTTAATAACATACTTGTTTTAACTTTTTTCATCCTGTGTTGCAATATCGGTGAAGATGATCTCCTGCATTCTACTTGTCTACATGCAATGGTTGCATGGTAGACATGTGCTATTTGTTTAGTTCTGAATTGAAATTTGGACAAATATCGGCATATTCAGACATTAGGATGCATCAGAATATCCAAAAGAAAGAAATAATGAATCACAACGTATCTGAATTTTCCAATAACGAAATTTGGATGCATCCACATTTTTTCCCCGAATGTCATTCAAAATGAACTTGTTAAATTCTAACGTTATAAAAATAAAACAGCGTGGAGTCCCCTTTACCAATTCAAACCATACCCTTTAGATCTGGTAGGAATTTTAGGGGGGACCCAACACCCCCAAATATCCCTTACCAAGGGCAGTCAGTGAACAAGTGCACCACAGCATGGCTGTCAATGGACAGGTGCATCAGCAGTGTAACTGTGTGGGTAAGGGTGCACTGGTAGCGTGGAGGTCAGTGGACAAATATAGTGGTAGTAAGAAAAGAAGTGCCTTGGTAGCATGGTTCACAGTGGACAAATGCACTTTGCAGTTAGTGGGCAGATAAGCTGCAACAATTGTAGTAAGTAGACAACAGAGCCAGTAGCATGGCGGACCTTGAACAAATATGACAGAAACAAGGCAGTCAGTGAAAAGGTGCACCAGTAGCCTGATAATTAGTAGACAAGTTGGGAATAAGGTGGCAATCAGTGGTGAAATGCACCAGGAGCATGACGGACAGTAGACAAGAATACTCTCAGTGGATACAAGCACGAGTAGCATGTCAGTTAGTGAAGAGACACTGTTCATGGAGAGTCACAAAGCTGGGACCACACTTTTGGTGGTTGAAATTTGTACACCAAAGCACCTTTGATTCACTGCCTTTAGTATCCCTCACCTTTCATGACTACGTCTTCGCACATCATTAAAACAAACAAATGTACATTTACTGTATGCGTTTTGTAATATGAACATCTCTATTTCTCATAGATGTTACTACTATGGTAGCTGGTACTGGACAAGTTATTTATAGAGTGCAGTTTCTTTTTTCCTAGTAAAATTTAAAAAACAAAATCAGAGGAATTCATAGAGTATGGTGCAAGGTCTCCCCCACACAGGAACAAAGCATGGGCCGGTTTCACTCTGCAACCCCTGTAGTAATCCTCCAGCCTACTCTCTAACATGACAAGCTATAGTAGGTTCAGAATAATTTGCTCTTCACCCTCTCTCTGCCTTCTATATTACATTGACTTCAGCTTAGACAGTTAACCCTTGTGCCAGCTTTACAACCATCGCAAGACTTTTGTCTTGCGATGGTTGTAAGGTAATTAAAAATACGTACGATTTTCCTATCTTGGACAGGCAGATCGTACTTGCCATAATCGCAAGCCCACCCCGCTCTGGGGCGTGATTTCCGATGACCGCAATGCTGAACGGGTAGTGTGCGCTTGCGCAGACTGGCCCGTGCAGCATTTATCATACCCTGTTTCCCCGAAAATAAGACCTACCCTGAAAATAAGACCTAGTACTATTTTTGGGAATTGCTAAAATATAAGACCTACCCTGAAAATAAGACCTAGTTGTGACCATTCCCATGGTCGGTGGTGGCATAAGGTGGAATTTGAAGAGCCGCAGGAGAGAATCAGCGGTGCCAACTAAGCCAGTGCTAGAGGAAGAGAGGCGTCACCGGAGGGAGCAGAGCCGCATAAGCCGATTCCTCCTCTATAGCGCCGGCTCCTGTCACAGGCGGAGTGATACCAAATGCACTCCGCCTGTGAGGAATCGATAGTGAAAGTGCTCTTCGCTCATTCTGGCCAGCGATTGGTTATCACATTGCTCTTGGAAAGGTACGTCACCTCTAATTGCCCTGATCATCATATTTTTGTACACAAATACATGTAGACTTTTCTACATGAATAAGTGCGAATTGTTGTACATTAAAAAAAACAAAAAAATAAGACCTACCCCGAAAATAAGACCTAGTGTGTTTTTTGTTTTTTTTTGAGCCAAAAAAAATATAAGACAGTGTCTTATTTTCGGGGAAACACGGTAG
>NW_017307403.1:27686-35540 GCF_000935625.1 Nanorana parkeri | reverse complement strand
GCGGTGAATGTGAGGCGGGGAGGAGGTGCGGCGTAAAGAGCGTCCATGCAGGCGGGTCTGGCAGCGGCGAGTGTGAGGTGGGGAGGAGGTGCGGCGCATAGCGTGTGTGGAGCCGTGAACAGGACCAACTGATCGGAAGCCGATTAATCGATTGAAAAAGTTGACAATTTTTTCAATAATCGATTATGTCGATTAGTTGTTGCAGCCCTACAATGCCTGCATATTGTATGTTAAAGTTGAACTGCAAGATGTGTATTCTTACTTCATTCTCTGTGTGCTTTGTGTAGTTCTTCCAAGTCTGTGCAGTAATAAAGTGTGAGACTTTTCCTATGTGTAGAAGCTTCCTGTAATAAAGACCAGTCAATGCTGCTCTCTCCTTGTGCAGGGTGACTGGTCTTGTCCCTGCCGCTCCTGTAATTTTCAACAGGCAGCCTATAGTGGGCGAAGCCTGCTGGTCCCCTTCCACATCTCTGCACAGGGTATGTAAAGCACAGTGATAATGTCACAACTACTTTTACAATGTAATACCTGGGCTTGCAAAGACATTAAGTGCACAAAAAGTGGATTTATATCCTTTCTGATTTTTAAGGAACATACATTACCTAAAGTTTTTGAGCCCAGAGAGATGCCCATAGGGATTCATAGGATTTCACTTCTTGAGCGTTTTTTAGTGCTTCGATCAGCACTGAAAAACGCCCAGGTGTGAACCCAGCCTGACATTTTCTTTTTAATAACATACTTGTTTTAACTTTTTTCATCCTGTGTTGCAATATCGGTGAAGATGATCTCCTGCATTCTACTTGTCTACATGCAATGGTTGCATGGTAGACATGTGCTATTTGTTTAGTTCTGAATTGAAATTTGGACAAATATCGGCATATTCAGACATTAGGATGCATCAGAATATCCAAAAGAAAGAAATAATGAATCACAACGTATCTGAATTTTCCAATAACGAAATTTGGATGCATCCACATTTTTTCCCCGAATGTCATTCAAAATGAACTTGTTAAATTCTAACGTTATAAAAATAAAACAGCGTGGAGTCCCCTTTACCAATTCAAACCATACCCTTTAGATCTGGTAGGAATTTTAGGGGGGACCCAACACCCCCAAATATCCCTTACCAAGGGCAGTCAGTGAACAAGTGCACCACAGCATGGCTGTCAATGGACAGGTGCATCAGCAGTGTAACTGTGTGGGTAAGGGTGCACTGGTAGCGTGGAGGTCAGTGGACAAATATAGTGGTAGTAAGAAAAGAAGTGCCTTGGTAGCATGGTTCACAGTGGACAAATGCACTTTGCAGTTAGTGGGCAGATAAGCTGCAACAATTGTAGTAAGTAGACAACAGAGCCAGTAGCATGGCGGACCTTGAACAAATATGACAGAAACAAGGCAGTCAGTGAAAAGGTGCACCAGTAGCCTGATAATTA
The DNA here is from genome assembly GCF_000935625.1 of Nanorana parkeri. Taxonomy (NCBI): domain Eukaryota; kingdom Metazoa; phylum Chordata; class Amphibia; order Anura; family Dicroglossidae; genus Nanorana; species Nanorana parkeri. The sequence goes on along the minus strand of NW_017307403.1, from coordinate 34,107 downwards.
GTAGACAAGTTGGGAATAAGGTGGCAATCAGTGGTGAAATGCACCAGGAGCATGACGGACAGTAGACAAGAATACTCTCAGTGGATACAAGCACGAGTAGCATGTCAGTTAGTGAAGAGACACTGTTCATGGAGAGTCACAAAGCTGGGACCACACTTTTGGTGGTTGAAATTTGTACACCAAAGCACCTTTGATTCACTGCCTTTAGTATCCCTCACCTTTCATGACTACGTCTTCGCACATCATTAAAACAAACAAATGTACATTTACTGTATGCGTTTTGTAATATGAACATCTCTATTTCTCATAGATGTTACTACTATGGTAGCTGGTACTGGACAAGTTATTTATAGAGTGCAGTTTCTTTTTTCCTAGTAAAATTTAAAAAACAAAATCAGAGGAATTCATAGAGTATGGTGCAAGGTCTCCCCCACACAGGAACAAAGCATGGGCCGGTTTCACTCTGCAACCCCTGTAGTAATCCTCCAGCCTACTCTCTAACATGACAAGCTATAGTAGGTTCAGAATAATTTGCTCTTCACCCTCTCTCTGCCTTCTATATTACATTGACTTCAGCTTAGACAGTTAACCCTTGTGCCAGCTTTACAACCATCGCAAGACTTTTGTCTTGCGATGGTTGTAAGGTAATTAAAAATACGTACGATTTTCCTATCTTGGACAGGCAGATCGTACTTGCCATAATCGCAAGCCCACCCCGCTCTGGGGCGTGATTTCCGATGACCGCAATGCTGAACGGGTAGTGTGCGCTTGCGCAGACTGGCCCGTGCAGCATTTATCATACCCTGTTTCCCCGAAAATAAGACCTACCCTGAAAATAAGACCTAGTACTATTTTTGGGAATTGCTAAAATATAAGACCTACCCTGAAAATAAGACCTAGTTGTGACCATTCCCATGGTCGGTGGTGGCATAAGGTGGAATTTGAAGAGCCGCAGGAGAGAATCAGCGGTGCCAACTAAGCCAGTGCTAGAGGAAGAGAGGCGTCACCGGAGGGAGCAGAGCCGCATAAGCCGATTCCTCCTCTATAGCGCCGGCTCCTGTCACAGGCGGAGTGATACCAAATGCACTCCGCCTGTGAGGAATCGATAGTGAAAGTGCTCTTCGCTCATTCTGGCCAGCGATTGGTTATCACATTGCTCTTGGAAAGGTACGTCACCTCTAATTGCCCTGATCATCATATTTTTGTACACAAATACATGTAGACTTTTCTACATGAATAAGTGCGAATTGTTGTACATTAAAAAAAACAAAAAAATAAGACCTACCCCCAAAATAAGACCTAGTGTGTTTTTTTTTTTTTTTTGAGCCAAAAAAAATATAAGACAGTGTCTTATTTTCGGGGAAACACGGTACGAACACGTCAAACATGTTCCTAAGATAAAAGTCGTTCGACCCTACAGTAGCAGAGGTTGCACGCCTTCCACACACCTTGCGATAATCATACGTTTATCGCAAGGTGTGTGGGCACCTTAAGCTGGTAAGATTTAGTAGATCATTATTTTTCAGTCAGCTTCATGTTGTACCTGCCATACAGATATACAACAAAGTGTCACCAGCACATGTGGGCAGTTGCTCATCCATTGTTGATGTATGTTGTCACAATGAAGCAACATTTTGGGGCAGCACAGGGTCCCCTTCATCAAGCTCAGTATGATAAAGTGGACCCTGCACAGCCCTGAAATGCTGCTTCAATGTGACAACATACATCAATAATGGATGAGCAATTGACAACATAATTCGGTGTGCTGTTGACACTTTGTTCTGTTTGATACCGTGGTTCTATCCGCAGTCACTACAGCTCCCACCTCCAGGGGTTAGTTAAGGAGTGCAGCAGGACATCCTAAGGATTTTGCCATATAGATCTATCGCATAACTATAGGCATTAGCTTGCAAAATGACACTTGGGGCAAGACATTGCCTATACTGGAAAGATAAACTGATTTCTTGTAAAAGCACTTTTATTTATTTCTTTGCCTTGAGTATTATGGGTAATGAAACTGCACACTTCTATCTAGGGCTGCATTTTGAATGATGTGGGGTTTCACTGACTTAGAAATAACAGCCGAGATATTACATATACACATCATAGCACTACCACTAAAAGTGCACATAGAGAAAAGAAGGCACACAAATGGCATAAACAAAACACTCTCTCTTTTCTTCTATGTGTAGTACTTAAAATAACTTCTACATAGTGAGATAAGTTTTAACTGTTTCTATCATCATTCTATCATTAAACATTTACATCTCCTCCTTTCCCAATAAAATACCCTGTGCACTTACTTGTGGAACATTTTCCAAGGACAACATTCCCTCTTCATGGAGCAGGGCTTTTGGATTTGGTATTCCTCGGATGATGCACATGTCAAAATGTGTAATGTGACCAGTTGTCGCAAAACATAGTAAACCTATTAAAACATACAGTGGGGGGAATTTATCCAAACAGGAGCAGTTGTGCATGGCAACCAATCAGCTTCCCTCTTCAGTTAAGATTTGAAAATTAAACAGACGCTGATTGGATGAAATACACAGCTGCTCCAGTTTTAATAAATTCCCCCGAGTATGTTTTTAGAACACTTTTAACCTATGTTAAACTGATTTAGTAAATAATATTTTTAACAGAGTCAGTCAACATAGCATACGGAAAAATTGGACAACAGACGCATAATGTTTAATGCACAAATACCTTTGGTAGTAAAAACAGTTGTTTTATTGGGAATGTCGGCAGGTACAAAGGAAACAGATGAACGCACTACAGTGAAAATTTGTAGAAATATCATGCTCTCCACTGGAAAGTATCTACAGTATACCAACTGTATTCACTTTACAGAGTTACAAGTAATCTTTGTGAAGCAGATAGAGAATTATCTTGAGATTTTCAGCCTGTTTCCAAAGTATACAAATATAAATTAATCAGGCTCAGTTCATGAGCTGGGAGCATATTGAAGGACAAGGCGGTCAAATTCATTTTCCTGTTGAAGAAAATGTTAAGATAAAAGTAAATGTACATTGTGCATTTTTAAAGAAATACATTTCACTCTGTTTATTTATAAGTAATAATGTTTCCTTGACTAACATACATGTTTTTGATTGCTTTGGGCTTAAAAGGTACACTAAACTTTTTAAATCATAAAAATACATTCAAGTATCTTAACTATTAACAAAAATGTATCTCATTTGTGTATCACTCATCTATAGATCCTCAAATCATCTCTGACACTGTCCTTCCTTCTGGAGGGTGGCTACTTTTGTTCCCCATGGTCCCTGTGAGTGTTGTAATGTAGCCAACGCTGCAAAATGCATTTCCATTTTTTCAGCCAAACTGGGATAACATCTACCTACTTTATACTTGTTACATGTTTCTATGCACATTGCATAACTTAAAAGAGAACTATGGGGTAACCTTTTTTTGGTCATAGTTATCTTTAGGATCACAGGAGAACCTATAATAGGTCCTCCTGTGTCTCAAAACTTGCCCGCAGAGCCGCGCTGCAGCCAGGATGGATCCTGACAATATTGCCGGGATCCACCCCGCCACCCGATTGACAGCTGGCTCTGCCTCTCCAACCCTCCCCCATCCATCACTCCAGTCAGCGCTGGAACAAGAGAGAGGGGAGGGGGGAATCCCTGCAGGGAGTGGTGACTGACAGTCATTACGCTCTCCAGGGAGAAGATTGGGAACTCATCGATCGGAAGTATGTTATCACTCAGTTTCCGATCAATAGAGCCAACATGCAAAAGCCTCAGTGTCACAGATCGACTCTTAATTATGGGGAAGAGTGTATTTCACTCTCCCCATAATTCTCCTTTAAATATCTAAAAATTGCTGCTTACAATTTTAAGTCCTTTTTATTTGCTTACAAAAATCCTACCTAGCTTCTCTAGTTGTAATTTTAAGGAAGGGGCTGTAATGTTCACATTCACAATAATTAACCCTGTCTATACTGTGCTGGCAGATCATCATTTCAACTTTGCCTGCACTAACAAAGGGTTAAAGAACTATGGGGTTAGGGCTTTTCCCCATAGTTCTCCTAAGGGTAACGGGAGGACACAAACTAGCGTCCTCCCGTCACCCTAAGCTCATTATACCGCGAGCTACAGCTTGCGGTATACTGAGACGCCGCAGCTGAAGCGGATCCCGACAATTATGTCTGGATCCGCCCAGCTGCGTGAGTGACAGCTGGCTCTGCCTATCTAGAGGCAGAGTCAGCTGTACCCACCCCCTCCCCCGTCCGTCCGTTCCGCCAGTCAGCGCTGGAGGATCGGAGCGGGGAGAATCCAGTCCCTCCCCTGTCACGGCAGAGATCTCAGGGTATTGTATGTCAATGAGGGGAAACTGACTCTGTCCCCAGTTTGTCCCTCTGAAATTGCTCAGAATAGCTTAGAATAGAATATTTTAGATATGATGTGTGAATGGGAACACATAGTGGGGGGGGGGGTTCAAATTTGACTGCAAAAGTTGGAAATACACTGATGAAAGTAATGTTGGATCCATCTTTTAACTAAAGCTGACCGCTGCTCCACAATCTGGGGTACCAGCAACCCAAAAACTAAAAATCAGATAAAAGCAGAAAAGTGTAAATCATAGTTACTTCATGTAAAGGGCTGTAAATATTACCTTGGCTTGGAATTCCTTAATAAATGGATGATTTCTATGTCCGTCCTTCAGCTGAGATACATAACGGTTTGTAACCTGTAGTTAAAAAGGGACAAATAAATATAAAATCAGTATTTCTCATGCACACCTCATTAGCTAAATCTAAAAGATCTAAAAAAGGTATTTAAAAACGGAGTATGTGGTATTTTGTTTTTGCAAGTCACAGGTCCAATTCTACAATTTCTAACAATGCAAGGGATCGTTGTGAAAATTGCATTGTGCTATATTACACATCAAAACTGAAGCAGACAGAATCTGGGGCAGTTGCCAATAGTAACCAATCAGCTTCTATTGTCAGTTTGCTCAGTTAGGCTTTGGAAATGAAAGATAGAAGCTGATTGGTTAGTATGGACAACTGCTCCAGTTTTCATAACATTTCTCTCATTGTATATATAACTATTACATGCTAATAAAACATATATTTCTCTTTCGTTCATTGGAGAACAGGATTCAAATACAATTATACTATTGCCTGCAGGAGGATTTGGACATTGACCTAAAAACAAAAACAAAAAAAAAAACAACCACACAAAAAAAAAAACCCGACAGTGACCAGGCCAACCCCGCATGCCTCAGTTTTACCTTTATAGCAATGTTTTTCCTACATTCAAGATTATTGTTCCTCAAATCAAGATTCTCATACACCTGCATTAGCTAGTCTCTGTGCACATCTATCCAGATTGGCATATCCTCAATATCCTTGCTTTAGAGGCCGTACCTGGACCCTGCCAGACTGGACAATTGCGTCGTCTAACCCCCTTCTTGTAGCCTAGCCTTGTACCTTAAAAAGGAGAATTATGAGGCAATTGATTTTCACTTAGCCTCATAATCTGAGCCGACCTGTGGCAATGAAACTGTCACAGGTCGGCTCAGTAGATCGGGAAGTGAACGAACACATACCGGTGCTCGTTACAGAGCCAGCTGTCACTCACGCAGCTGGGTGGATCCAGACATAATTGTCGGGATCCGTTCCGACTGCGGCGTCTCAGTATACCGCAAGCTGTATACTGAGCTTTGGGTGATGGGAGGACGCTAGTTTGTGTCCTCCCGTTACCCTTCGGAGAACTATGGGGAAAAGCCCTAACCCCATAGTTCTCCTTTAAGGTTAGTTTTCCCTGCCTTGCAGCATACCACCATGTCAGATCCCAGACACACTGTGAGCAGTGTCGCTGTAAGGGGTCCTTCCAGCTTGCAGTCCACTAACTGCTCTGGTACTGCCTGCAGGGATCCTTTTAAAGGCCCGACACCAACACTCTACAATCTTGCCCTCTGAGTATTCCTTAGCGCAGTCAGGCATGGGTTCCCCCTCCTTAGTTTATCCCCAGGGGATTTCACCGTAGTTATGCAGGATTTTATAGGCCAAATAGCAACCTTGATTGCCGACTCACAGCAGAAGCCATAAGCATACTTCCATACGTTCCCCTGCAGAATTGGTTTCTAATCTGCCTGAGGCCTTTGCAACCTTTAGGCCTTCTGTCTCAGAGGTTCTGTCTGATGCTGAATTTCAGAAATCCATAATGGTCGATATTGCCCCTTAGGGAGTTTAAATCTGCTCAACTACAAAACTTCTCAGCTAGAAGAAACTGTGGTGAAGAGCTAGCAAATAAAATATATTTTCCTAAACAGTCAAAATAAAGATTGTGAGCCATTTTCCTGTGAGTTATACATGGGAATAACACACATCATTTACATGGTGTTACTTAAGTGTGCAAAACTGCGACCATAAAAAAAAAAAAAAAAAAAA
>NW_017307403.1:21798-27641 GCF_000935625.1 Nanorana parkeri | reverse complement strand
AAAAAAAAAAAAAAAAAAAAAAAAAAGCAGATCATTACAGAATATATAAACAAAGTGATATTTATGTTTAAAACTCCATGTCCAGAAACCTGAATATGGCCATTACTGCTTTTCAGAATCTCAAAAGTATGCAGTTCTGAACCAGGGAATACAAAATCCTTTACTATTTAATAGTTATCTTCCCATCTTGCTCCTGGATCAAATATGCCATCGATTAGCATGACAAGCTGGATGAAGTGCATGTTTTTTGTGAAGCTGCTGGGTACTGCAATGATGCAGCCCGCAAAATAAAAACAACAAAAAAACCAAAACATTAAGATATGATCTCTTACCTCCGGTGGCTTGCCAATGTGCTGAGTGAGTACAATGAAATTGATCAGAGTTTCAGGATGGCTGCTGTCCTAGAGGTCATAAATATACAATGTTATGGCCAATCTTTAGAAGCCTCACTCAGAGCCATACATGCAATAAGGGATCTATAGGGATCAGTATTTAAGATTAAGGCATAATATTCAAAGTACAAAATAAAAGATTGCCAAATGGAAAAAACACACACTAAATATATATATTTATTAGAGGTGCACCGCAATAAAAAAAATTGTCACGCTGAAACCGAAAATGTTTTTTATTTTAAATTTTTTAAATATTTAATTTTTATTTATTTTTTAATGAACTTTTTAATTTTTATTTATTACTTTACTTTTAGGGGCTTCGGGGGAAATATTGGGGGTCTAAACAGACCCCTGATATTTCACTTTTGAAATAGAAAAAGAGATTGAGAACACAGAGTCGTCAATGTCTTTTTCTGTATACCCCGTTATCAATGAACAATCCTCTATGAGTGTTCCCGTTCATTGATAACATGAGGACAGAGTATGTTTACTATAACTACAACTACGAATGAACAGGAGGTGATGTAGCTCACTTCCCATTTATTCATAATTGAGGATACAGTAAATATACCATGTCCTCAATTGTGTACAAACACTCAGCGATCACTTATCACTGAGTGTGTGTACCTTGCTCTTCTCTCTGACACGCTGCCACAGGAAGCTGAGTGAGCAGTGTAGGGAGGAGAGCTCAGCCTCCTGTGACAGCGCGGGCTGTCTCCGCCCACATAATATTTAATTTTTATTTATTTTTTAATGAACTTTTTAATTTTTATTTATTACTTTACTTCTAGGGGCTTCGGGGGAAATATTGGGGGTCTAAACAGACCCCTGATATTTCACTTTTGAAATAGAAAAAGAGATTGAGAACACAGAGTCGTCAATGTCTTTTTCTGTATACCCCGTTATCAATGAACAATCCTCTATGAGTGTTCCCGTTCATTGATAACATGAGGACAGAGTATGTTTACTATAACTACAACTACGAATGAACAGGAGGTGATGTAGCTCACTTCCCATTTATTCATAATTGAGGATACAGTAAATATACCATGTCCTCAATTGTGTACAAACACTCAGCGATCACTTATCACTGAGTGTGTGTACCTTGCTCTTCTCTCTGACACGCTGCCACAGGAAGCTGAGTGAGCAGTGTAGGGAGGAGAGCTCAGCCTCCTGTGACAGCGCGGGCTGTCTCCGCCCACACACCGCTCTGCCGGACTGCGATAGGAGACTGGGTGGTGTGGGAGGAGAGACGCTGGCCGCTCACAGCGCTCGGCCTGTGACTTTCTCTCCTCCCCGCTGGGACCCAGAGCAGTGCCCAGAGTACATATAGATATATCTATATATATATATAGATATATCTATCTATCTATCCACACACACAAAATATTTTGGCTTACACATAGGTTAGATAAGTTCCAGTGTGACCCTTACCTTGTCCAGGGCTTCCTGAAGAACTCCTTCTGCATCTTCCCACTTGCCCTGTCCCATATAATAAGTGGCCTGTCCATTTAGAAGCAGAAGTGTAGGCGAGTACTTGTCTGACATTTCTTGAAATATATAGTAGGCATCCTGTAGTTTATCACCACCCTATTACAATAAGGTACATATATAAGAAACAAGTATAAAAACTATACGTATAAATAATAATAAGTGTAAAAAAAAAGCATGAGCTACTAGGTTATCTTAGTATACAAGAATAGCACGTCTGGCTACATAATACACACTGCAATGCTGTAATGTAAGCTAGCCACTGCCTAAAGGTAACATTTTGATTTCCTGATGTCTAATTTTACAAAGTGATACATGTAGAACAGTGTTTATAGGATATAAAATACAAGTAAACAAAAGCTGAAATGGTAATTACTGTGCATAAAAGCAATAAGACAAATGTGACCACTTTTCACTGTACAGTCTGCTTCAACTGAAGAAAACACCTGTTCATGGGAAGCAACTACTAGGCTACTAGGAGCCAGTCTGTCTCAGAAGCCAGGACGAAAAGCTGTGGTTTAATTCTGGTATCATGGACACATATTTCAGAAACAAATATTTCTTACCATAGCAATATTAACCCACGCTGTCGCAAGTTGCGTTAGCGTTGCATCTTCATCCATCTCCACCATTTTCTTCAGTTCTTTACTAATGCAAAAATACCAGGACATTTAGATCCACTGCAATAGTGAAGTCTACATCATACATATGCTTTTTTTTTAGTATTTTTAAATTAATATTTTATATGCAAGAACAGAACTTCAATTCTCAACTTGACTTTGAATATAATAAGCTAAACCTTGAGGCAGATCTACTGGTCGCAGATCTACCATCCATCTGATATACTCTGCTCTTTCATTACCAAAGTACTTAAAGTGTATGTCTGGGCAAATTAAAATAAAAACATATTCAGTACATGCACCTTCCCCTTTATTTTGTCTCTTTAAATAAGCTGCAAGTACAGAAAATACCAGTGATCTCCTAACTCCCAATGCTAGACTACAGAAAATCCACACTTATGGAGGTAAGAGGCAGAAGAGTTCTGTAGTTCAGCATATGAGAACTAAGCGTGCTAACACTGTTTGGGAATTTATTGCAGCCAAGGCAGAGGTGCCAGGTCATACAAAGAAGTTGTAAAAAAAAATCTGTTACCTCCACGTTCTATTTTATGAATATGATGATATGCTCCATTTAGATTAAAACAGAGATCTAGCGTGAAACACTCATAATATGAATTAAAATGTGCTTACCGAGCTAGATCAAGTCTGTCAATTTTCAGCAATATTTGCACTATTGTTGCCAAGCTATAATGGATGAAAAAAAAAAAAAAATCAAAATAATATTTAAAATACAGATAAGAGTTTTCACAGACAGAGAACCTTTTGCTAAAGGGTGTAGTCTCAGAAAATGTTTTAAAAAGGTACTGAGCTAACTGTGGATTATAGAAATAATACTAACAAAAAACAAAGCCAAATTTGATGTATCTACATCATACTATATGACTTCTGTACCCTTCTGAACAGCACTATTACCAATAAACATTTGTAAAACATAAATTTCCTTATTAAATGTACACAGGGCTTGATCTACAATGGAGAGCAGATGACGCTAACCGCCTTCTTCTATACAACACAATGTTGGTCAACACCACAGACTGGATTTTATAGTCTATTCATGAAATGTAGACCATGGAGTGGAGTCTGCAAAGTATTTAGTGTGGCGGAGAGGACTTCATAATTAGAGGAGAGGCCATTAGTATGACAGGTTACGTTACCGGGCTTCCCTCCTTGCTTGTTTTTTTTTTAAAACCTGCAGTTTTTTCTTAAAGGAGAACTATGTGGTCAGGGCTTTCCCCATAGTTCTCCTAAGGGTAACGGGGAGGACGCAAACTAGCATCCTCTTGTCACCCTAAGCTCAGTATACCACGAGCTGTAGCTTGTGGTATACTGAGACGCCGCAGCTGGAACAGATCCCGACATTACTGTCGAGATCCACCCAGCTGCGTGATTGACAGCTGGCTCTGCCTATCTAGAGTCAGAGCCAGCTGTACCCTCCCCTGTCCGTTCCGCCAGTCAGCGCTGGAGGATCGGACAGGGGAGGGGAATCCCTGCATGGAGCCGTGAGTGACAGTCACAGCTCTCTGCAGGGATAGATCGAGATGTGAGCGAGCGACGGTATGTGTTCGCTCACTTCCCGATCTATTGAGCCGACCTGTGACAGTTTCATTGTCACACGTCGGCTAGAACTATGAGGTTGCGTGATTTTCACTCGCCTCATAGTTCTCCTTTAATAGTGCTTCGCTGGGCAGCAAATCACTAAACACATCCGCGATGTTATCAGTTTAATATTGATTTGATAAACATTTGCACAATTATCGCAGGACCTACAAAATTAGTAGCACCATCTTTTTATTCTACCGGACCTGTGCTTTCAGAAAATATATGGTTTGGGGGTCTTTTACAAATGCTAGCAACGCAGCAATAGACAATTAAAACAATGGAAACAATTGCAAAAATGGTGTGGACAGCTGAGGTTAAAAGTGTTCTGGCGGGCTTGGCAGCGAAAGGGTTAAAAGGAAAACTTCCAATGCTTTAAAATATTGATATAACACCTTTAACAGCTATACAACTTTTTTATAACACTGCTACATAACAAAAAAAAATTCTTAATTATAAACACGTTTCTATACAATAAACAAGTTTTAAACAAGTTTCAATACATCACTGACCACTGAATATTTTGCAATTACACTGTATTGCCTTACCATTCAAGACTGTCTCCTTGGTGAAGAACTCGCAGAGCAGCATCTGTATTGCCATCATGGAAATAAATTGAAGCTGCCATTAGCAGGAAAGTCGTATTAGTGATTTCGACACTCTTGGCCATCTTCTTATCCAGTTCAGAGACAATGGCATCTCTATTAGAATAAAAAAAAATACTGTTAAACTTGTGGAGGTATTTCTTGGAATAAATACAGTCATGGGCAAAAATATCAGCACCTCTGCATTTCTGTCAGATAATGCACCACTTTGCACAGAAAATTGTTGCAATGACAAATGTTTAGGCATTCTCATGTTTATTTCTTTTGTTTGTATTGGTATGACACAAAAAAAAAATGGAGAAAGAAAAAGCCAAATCGTACACATTCCACACAAATGTGCAAAAGCATGAACAATGTCAATGTCAAGGTTACAAGTCGATCTTCAAAGATCTTAATGTTCCTGTGTCCACTGTGCCCAACATTGGCAAGAAGTTTACAGCCCATGGCACTGTAGCTAATCTCACTGGACGTGGACGAAAGAGAACAATTGATTGCAACAGTCAGTGCAGAGCATGATTAAAAAGCCCAAGGATGGTCATGTGACCTTTTTATTTTTGGTAAAATAATTTGTGATTTTATTTTTTTTTTACCGTAGCAGAGTAGTTAAAAGAGAACTATTGCCAAACCTTTTTGGCCATAGTTCTCTTCTGGGTCACAGGAGGACACTAATGTCCTCCTGTGACCCAAAACTCAGCATATAGTGGGCTATCACCCGCTATATGCTGACACTGCAGAGCCACGCAGCAGCTGGGAAGGATCTTGACAAAATTGTCATGATCTACTCTGCAACCTGATTGACAGCTGACTCTGCCTCTCTAGAGCCAGTGGTGCCTGCCGACTCTGGGGGGAATCTGCGTGGAGCAGAAACTGACAGTCCCTGCTCTCTGCAGGCAGGAGAATGTGAACTGAGCGATCAGAGTTTGTGATTGCTCAGTTCCTGATCTATAGATCCGATGTGTGACAGATGCAGTGTCACAGGTCAGCTCTAACTATGGGGATGAATGCATTTCACTCTCCCCATAGTTCCCCTTTAACTAGTATTGGAACAGATGTGGTTGTTTCTTTCTGTATGCTTTCCTTTTTAATTTATCTTTCTCTCTTGTGAGATTATATAATGCAAAATATACAAGTGTATTTTG
>NW_017307403.1:12714-21739 GCF_000935625.1 Nanorana parkeri | reverse complement strand
TAACCATATGAAGATTCTAAAGCTGTTCTGCAATAGTGATGTAATAAATACAATTACTAAATGTGAGCTAAGTGTATTGGAAAGAATGTGTCATTTTGGATGTTTAACCACGTGAGCTCTCATTCCCGTATACCCCTCATGGACGAAAACAATTTTTACATTTCTACTATGGACCTCTTTATTTGGTGATACATTTGTCATTACTTAAAGAAGTATTGGGAGAGTAAAATATACTTTTCCCAATACCAGGAGCGGACGTGTGACACTGCAGCTCTCACATGCCAGCTCATTATACTGACAACTGAGCGATCATGTAATCGTTGATTGCTCAGCTCACGGTCTTCTCCCTGCAGGGATTGGTGACTGTCAGTCACCACTCCCCACAAGGATTCCCCCCTCCCCTTCTCTGTTCCTCCAGTGCTCATTAGAGGGACAAACAGGGGAGAGGGCAGGCACAGCTGGCTCTAAAGCGGCAGTGCCAGCTATCAATCAGGCAGGGGGTGACAATATTGTAGAGCCAAAAAAAAAAAAGTTTTGGTTTTAATTCTCTTCTAAGATAACAAATTTATAAATACATTCTTTAGTTGGGGAAAAAGAAGCCACTATTTGGCTATATTGTTTTTCAAAAATATATTTTTTTATATGAAATCAATAAATAAGTTAAAAAAAAGAAGAAAAGCGCAAAAATATATTTTTTTCCTGTTTCAATTAAAAAGTATACGTTTTAGTCTATATTTTGTCCCATTTATACATCACACTAAAATTACAGGTTATGACAAAATAACTTGCAAATAAAGAAAAAGGTGTTTGAGCAAAAATAATAGCTTAGGGTAGGAGGAGTTAATTAGGGATGACTAGGGTAAACTAAGTCAATAAAGGGTTACATAGGGGAAAAAAATCTTGTAAGGTTTCTTTAAGTGATGTCACATTTACTAGCTCATTCATAAGTAGATCACCTTTGATTAGGATGCTCTGTTATGCAAAGCCCCTGCTCACAACCACCTCCTGTACATCTCTACTGGTCCAAAACTAAGATGAATGGGCTAAATGATCAACAGAAAGGGACAGGACAGGGGCAGTTTTTAACAAAAAAAAGCTGGTAAAGGTTTGCAGAGAACAAAGCAGCCTTCTGCTTTCAAGCTCACGGCATGTGCATCTGCATTTATTTCCAGCTGCCAGTTTACATGGTTTAGGTGGTACAGGAATACTTGAAGAAAAAAAAGGCCAAATATAAACCAGATAAATGAAATTGAAATACACACCTGCGGCTTTCGTTGGATAGATATTCTGCAAACATGCGCACAGCCTGCAGCTCTGCACTGGCATTTGGGCGAATTTCATCCAGAACTACGCCATACTTTCTCTGTTTCAATTAACAAAAGATGTCAGTGCTAAACAATTTTTTTTTTCAAAAAATCCAACATGAACAGCGTATAAATATAGAAAAACTAATGATATGACAAGAATACTATTTTACCTGTGCTATATATGCTCTGTAAAGGAATACATCTCTCTCCACTTCTTTATCAGGACTTGAAGGCTATAGAAGACAACACAGAAAATAAATGTAGACATATGAAGGAATAAAATTCACACAATCACCATAAGAGCCCCAAAATCTGAAAGCTATGTACACTGTTGTGCCGATTTAAAGGGTTATTAAACCCTTGCATGTTTTTGCATATATCTACAGCTAGCAAGCAGTAGATATATGCAAAACGATTTAAAAAAAATAGGATTTTGGTACTCACCGTAAAATCCTTTTCTCTCCGTTCATTGAAGGACACAGGGAACAGATCGGAGATGATGTACTGTATTAGTTTTTTTGTGCCTAGCGTCCTTCTCCTGCAGGTGGCGATATTACCTACAGTACATGATCTCCGATCTGTTCCCTGTGTCCTTCAATGAACGGGAGAGAAAAAAAACTTTTTCAAAGGGTTAATACTTACCTGTGTCTCCGCAGCGCGCTCCCGTCCGAACATTTCTTGGGATTTCTTAAAGGATTTTGGGGCGAGTGCATGTGCAGTTCAGATGTTCGGCCGGGAGACGAGGAGAGACACAAGGTAAGTATATGGAGCAGTGTGCACCTGCACAGACTCCGTGGGACACCAGAGAAGAGGAGGACAGAGCAGTCAGCACTGGATCGGTAACCCGCACCAGCGCTTGAGGGACAGCTAAAAACAAGATGATCGGATTAAGAGGCATCATTTAAGGTAAGTCCTTACATTAGCCTTTTGGGGGTGGGGGGAATTTTGCCCTTAATGTCACTTTAAGCCCAATTGAACTCTGATTGTAAATTACCTAAATACTTTCCAGGTGCATCAAAACTAAAAGTGTTCAATGTCAGGTAATTTTCTAGAGTAGAAAAATCTATCCCTCACACGCTTGCTGTAAAGGAGGATCCTTGCTTTCTGTGTGGAAGCAGCAATCCCTCAGCAAAGGTTCGAATCCCCTCACTGATCAACGCCAATCACCTCAATGGCACACAGAAAAAGGAACTGTTTTTGTTGTGATAAAATGAGAAAATACTGAAATACTGCTCTGGCTTCTACCTAAGGACAGGCCTTGTTTGCGTAATCCTATCACCCATCACTCTCTTTTAATCTGGGATGCCCATAAATATTCTAGTGGCCTCATGTACCCTCATCGACCACTGCTTTCTTTTCTTGGAAATCCTTCTTTTCCGCCAGGCTACGATGCTCCATATGCTTTTCGGTGTTGGATCATGTGGGGAAAATGACGCGCTTTCATACGCTCTACATGACGGACAGGCCCAAGTCTTTTCAGAGATTGCATGAGACTAAAGGTGCCCACACACCTGTCGATTATCGTACGATAATCGCGGGTGATCCGGCGATCGTACAATAATCGGCAGGTGTATGGAAGGCGTGCGACCATTTCTACTGTACAGTCACTCGTCTTTTGCCTTCCGAGCACGCTGGAAAAACTGCTGAACATCGTAAGATTTTTGGCGGGTTAGTGGCGTGCCCGGAAGACAAATGCAGGACGGGCCGGTGTGCACAAGTGCACACTGCCCGTTCAGCATTGGAATCATCGGAAGCCCTCCCCTCAGGGGGGCGGGCTTGCGATGATCGCAAGTACGATCTGCCTGTCCAAGATGGGCAGATCGTACGAGATTTTAATTACCTTACAACCATTGCACGATGAAAGTCGTGCAATGGTTGTAAGGTGTATGGCAAGCTTTATAAAATTACCCCCAACCGAACGGTTCCGCTACCTTCAGGTGAAACATTTTGTCTTCCCATGTCCCCACCTATCCCACTGAAGCTACATTCTCCTCATTTGATGGACTGATTTCCTTGTTATATGGTCTGTTTTTGGCTTGTCGCACCTCGCCCTCTCATAAATACATGTTGGCGTGGGAAAGGGATATCGGAACTCCCATTACGAAAGAACAGTGGACAACCATTTGGGACACCACTAAATCTTGCTTTCAGAATGTTAATAAGTTAATGTTTCGCTGGTACATGGTCCCTAGTCGACTTAAAATTTTTTCTACAGGTCATATGGGACTGTGTTTCCGAGACTGTGGAGAAATGGGTCCCTTTTTCCACGTATGGTGGCAATGTCCCAGAGTACAAACATTTTGGTCCCAGGTTTATAGTTTCCCATCTAATCTCCTAATTCCCACAGTTAGTCCTAGCCCACTAGAATTATTGAATTTTTCTCCAGTAGGCCTCCGTAAAAGCTATTGCAAACGCATCCTTTTTGTGCTAACTACCACTAAACACATGAAAGCGAAAGCATGGCTGTCAACTTCCATTCCTTTTTCTGAAGTGCAGCACAGGTTGCATTGGATTCTTGAAAGAATAACAGCATGTTTACTAGATAAGCTCCCTAGTTTTGAACGTCTTTGGGAACCATGGTTGCAATATCTTCACTCTCCTGCCTTTGGTTTACGTGTAGAACTTTGATGACCAGTTGCGATTCTTTTTTTTTTTCTATAGGTATTCCTGGACCACTATTTTCCTGATTCTTCTTTTTCCTTCTTTCAGCTTTCTCAACTTCAATTTTTTTCGAAGTCTTCTCCCCTCTTCTTTTGGAAGTCTGATTATACTGACCGCTTTTGTTATATGTTTTTACTCAATTACGAATGATTAGTGACTTTTGTGGCTTGTTTTTACTATTCTATGCACCCATATTACTGTTTTCGTTTGTCTTTACATTGTCAACCATGTTATTTGGAGCATAATCTGTATGCCTTTAAAATCTTCAATAAAACTTTTCATTGAAAATGGGTAGCAATACTCCTACGTCAGGGGTGGATAAGTTAATATGGAATTCAGGAGCCAGCAGGTTTTATTTTGGAGCCAGTTCTATTGACAAGAACTAGAGAAAGGTTTTAAGGAGCATTGGCTACCTGGCTCCTGGGATTTGTCCAGCCCTGACCTACAGAATTTCATAACTTTCAGAGTTGCATATTAAAGAAAATAAGTGCTTTATAGTTTTAAAGAACTCCTCCAGGCATATGAAATCTTAACCCCTGTAGTGGGGCTACCCCCGCCCTGAAAGGGTTAAGCGCTCGATTTGTGAAGGGAGAAAAAATAACAAAGAAATACTGCAGCCATTCTTTCTCTTCGCTCTGGCAGCCTGAGACCCCGCGAGTCATCATGTCTAATACAGTGTATTAGACGTGAAAACACCAAGGACATTAGACCACCAAAGAGGGGGAATGAAACTGCAGGGACCAGCTGGTTCAAAAGTTCGGATGAGTATTGTCTTTCTTATTTTTGCTCCTTAGACAAAACAAACTCTTGCAGTGCGGGAGTAGCCCCACTGCAAGGGTTAAGATTTCATATGCCCAGAGTTCTTTAATGCAAACCTGTCATGAGAGAAATACATATACTTCCATAGCTGACCACCTTTTAAAAACGATAGGTGCCTGCAGCCAATACTTGACCCAGAATAAGTATAGAGATCAGGAAGAGCATGTTTATTCCACGTCAGTGACTAAACATATTCAATGTCAGAGTGTGTGATAGCACTGGACCAATGAAAGTGGAAAATGGTTCTAATGGATATTAAGTAGTGTGCATTTGCCGTCTAGGACTTAGACCTGCTGTGAAAGAATATGGACCTTGTTCTGGTCCTACACTGCGACCTCAACAATCATGATAAACTAAACACTTAACAGATGATGAACTCGGAGGACAGCGCACAGAACAACTTAGCCAGCCAATCTGAGTACCGTTAGGAGATGCTAGTCGCAACTGAAATACTCTAATGATTTCAGTAACATCCATAGTTAAAGCTCTGAGGAATGAGGAGGCCTTTCCCCCAAAATATGTTGGCTGTATCTAATATTCTTACCCAATCAACATTTAAAAAATACTTTTTATAAGATACAAACATTTGTACTAGACACTCCTCAATAAACATCCAGGAGTTATACGTATTCAAGGAAGAGGATCAACATGACAGCCAAACAACCATAGACAATGCCCCCACCCACCACCAACAACAACAAAACACACACACACACACACACACACACACACACACACACACACATACACACACACACACACACAGATATTTCTGGAGTCAATAACAAGGGCTCAAAGTAAAATACCATTTTGTGCTCTTCTGTGAAGGGCTCTTCTTACACATTAGACTGAGCACCCTTCCCAGACACAACCTACCTAGTACCAGGCCGATGTCTGCGGGTACCCACCTTAACTTTCTGAGCCTCGTTAATGCTCTGCTGGTAACTTCCAATGTAGAACCAGTTCTTCACATCAAACAGCTCATCCACTTCTCCCTGTGCGGCCATCTCTACACCAGACACGTCACCCGGTCTATCTGACACTACTTCCGGCTGTCTGCACGTTCACTTCCGCTCAGCTGTATCATTCGTCATTGGAGGCGAGAACTGGCCCACGGCAACCAATTACGTCCAGCGCTTAGTGATGACGGGCGTTTGTCCTCGCCGGAAGTAGTGGCAGCTGTCACGTGTGGACGCAGAGATGGAGGCTTTCGAAAATTTGGGTCTGTCGTCATGGCTCATAGAACAGTGCAGACAGGTGGGAATCTGTAGGCCAAATGCGGTCCAGGAGAACTGTATACCGGCCATTCTGGAAGGTGAGTTCATGGTGCTGGGGTCCCTGGCAGGCTGTGTAAGTGTAATTTCAGAATAAAGTGTGCAACAGTGAACCACACACATAATTGTACTGATTTGTTGTGATATTTGTAAAAGGAATAGCTTTTTATTTTACTGGACGCTGATGGTCATTGTTTACACTCTTTTACATGTCACATACTGGGATTTAGACTATGGAGTCTAAATCCCAGTATGATCTATTGTTGTCTAATAAGGATCAGTACCACTGCTGTAGTGTTACAGGTCCTATACCTAGAATATAAAGTCGCAGATGTGGTTCGGTTGGTGGCGGACGTTACCTGGCGCCTGCCGCTCCGCCCAGATCTTCTATCTCAGGGTCCGGTGTTTTATCCGTCTTTACCGTCGTTGGCTTTGACGGCGTGGCTGTTGAGAGCCAGGTGTTGAGGGACCGTGGTCTCTCTGATGCGGTTATCTCTACGATGTTGCGGGCTCGCAAGCCTGTGTCACGTCGGATTTACCATCGAACGTGGAAGGCTTATTTTGCCTGGTGTGAGTCGGTGGGTTTTCCGCCTCGTTTGTTTTGACCGGTGGCGGTCACCTCGATCCGCAGGGTTTCGGAATTGGCGGCTCTCTCTTGCTCGTCCCCGTTGCTGGTCCTGCATCGGGACAAGGTGGTTCTGCGGCCTCGGCAGTCTTTCTTGCCGAAGGTGGTTTCGGCTTTCCATCTCAATGAGGACATTGTCCTGCCTTCCTTGTGTCCGAAGCCTGTCCACAGGAAGGAGAGGGCACTGCACTGTCTGGACGTTGTCCGCGCCATCCGCGTTTACCTAAGTGCTACGGCTGCGTTTCGGGAATCGGATTCCCTCTTTGTCGTTGCAGATGGCCCCCGGAGGGGCCGTGCTGCCTCGTCTGCTACCATCTCTCGATGGATTCGCGACACGATCTCTCAGGCGTATGCTATTAAGGGGCGTGAGCCTCCTTTTTCTGTTACGGCCCATTCTACAAGGGCTATTGGGGCATCTTGGGCTTTTCGCCATGGTGCCTCCGTTTCTCAGGTTTGTAAGGCCGCGACTTGGTCTTCTGTTCACACCTTTGCCAAGTTTTATAAGGTGGATGTTTTGGCATCTGCGGATGCTGGTTTGGGGCGCAAAGTGTTGCAGGCGGCCGTTTGAGGGAATTTTTTTGTTTAAGTTGGGTTTGTTGTTTCTGTTGGCCCACCCCTCTTTTTTGGTACTGCTCTGTGACGTCCCTACAGTACATGATCTCCGATCTGTTCCCTGTGTCCTTCAATGAACGGGAGAGAAAATAGGATTTTGGTACTCACCGTAAAATCCTTTTCTCTCCGTTCATTGAAGGACACAGGGCCCGCCCCTCTATGTGGGTGTGTACTCCTTTACTGCTTGTTACTAAACTGGAGACTTGTCAGCAGGTGGGGGGTTTGGCCACCGGCAGGGGCCGCCCCTAGGCTGTAATTGGTCTTTCGTTTTTTGTGCCTAGCGTCCTTCTCCTGCAGGTGGCGATATTACCTACGGTACATGATCTCCGATCTGTTCCCTGTGTCCTTCAATGAACGGAGAGAAAAGGATTTTACGGTGAGTACCAAAATCCTATTTCCCCCCTCAACCATTTACCTAATGCATTGTACAGTTCATTAAATATTTACACAAAAAATAAACTTTATTACCATTTAAAACACGTTAGACCTCTGGTGCTCTACCTGTGCCCCTTGTAATGCAGCGCTCAGGGTCCTTGCAGATAGTCTGGGGGGAATTAATTTACTAAAACTGGAGCAGACAGAATCTGGAGCAGCTGTGCATGGTAACCAATCAGATTTTCTTTTGAGTTTGTTCAGTTAAAGCAGAACTCTGGGGACATTTTTATTAACCCTTGCAGTGGGGCTCCCCCTGCACTGCAAGAGTTAAGTGCTAATTTTTGCCTAGGGTCAAAAGTTATACTCCTCCGACTCCAAGCCTACTTGCTCTTAGACTGGCCCCTGGACCCTCTCTCCTCCTCCACTGAAATGGTCTAAGGTCCCTATATCCTCACGTTCTATACACCGTGTATAGGATGTGAGGAGGTTAAGTTAAATACCATCTCAGCAGGGGAGGAGGAGACAGGATGGAGGGAGCACTGTCACAGCCGGCTGGTTTAGAGGATCTGGTGAGTAACTTTATTTGTGACCCTGCATGAGCACTTAACCCTTACAGTGCAGGGGGAGCCCCACTGCAAGGGTTAAAAAAAAACATTCCCCAGAGTTCTGCTTTAACTGAACATATTTACCTGAAGTCCTTTTTTAAGCTTTGAAATGAAAAGAGAGAAGCTGATTGGTTACTATGTACAGCTGCTCCATATTCTGTCTTCTATTTTTAGCAAATTCCCCTATGTTTTCCTTACCTAGCTGCTTAAGCTGGCCATATGCTGCTTTGGTTTTGTCCTGATGACTTTCGAGCTGTGTATGACCACATTGGTACCACTCTATTCTTCAAATCTTTTTTTTTTTTTTAACTTTTGTTTAAGGAGTCACTACAAAAATTGTTAGTGGGACAGCTTTAGTCACTGTTCATGTTCTAAATGTTTTCTTTATATAGTAAAAAAATAAAACCCCCAGTGGTGATTAAATACCACCAGAAGAAAGCTCTATCTGTCCCCAAAAAATGGTATAAAATTAATTTCAGTACAGCGCTGCATAACGGAATGAATTTCAGTCAAAGTACCGCAGCGCTGAATACTGAAAAATGGCCTGGATGGGAAGGGGGTGCAAATACCTGGTCTTCAAGTGGTTAAAGATGTATCTGGACTATTTAATGGAGTGTTGCACTTCCATTCACAATCCTGCATTTTGACACAACAATCCAATAGGATAAACATCGGAGGTCCAGGGCTTTTATTTCACTTTTTAAGGGGTCTAAGGGAATTATTTGGGAGTAGTAGTAATTTGCAACC